>NC_046657.1:73127425-73132598 GCF_010883055.1 Belonocnema kinseyi | reverse complement strand
TTAGTAGAAGGAAAGATTTCACAATTGATTAAATTAGGTCATTAATGACAATAGAGTTCGATCTCGCTTCAAAGCTAATTTATTGCTACTTTGACGCATTCTATATAATCTACGTAGACTTCAACAATTATCAAGGTTTTTTGTAGTAATAAAACTAGGTGTATATAAATGCATGTATATCGAAGGAAAGATCTTTCAAATTTATTAGTTTTTTAAAAAGAAATTAAACAAGAAAACATTTTAAATGAATATTAGAAGTGTTATTTTTGCAGTTGTGGTTTTAAATCATTTAAGTGGTAAGCATTTATTATGTTAGATAAGATAGTTGAAATTCTCAAGGTCCTAAATCTGAAAATCTGAAATTTTCTAAATATTGTTTTATTTTTGACAATTTTACGTTTTTTTATTTCCACTTTAACTATTATTGCACTATTTAGTCTGGGACTGAATAATCTTACCGAATCGAAAAATTCGAGAATAATTGATTTCCTAAATTTAAAAGTTCTCCAGTAATAAAATTCTCGAACTTTTTACATTTTTCCCGAATAATGAAAATCCATAAATAATAAAATTCCTGAATTGGAAAATTGCTCAATAATAAAATTCCCGAACTGTTTGCAATATTACGAAATTAGAACATTCTGGAATGATAAAATTTCAGAATAATAAAAATTCCTAAATTATAAAATTCCCGAATATTAAATTCCAAAACTGTTGATATTATTCACTAATAATGAAAATGCCTAAATTATAAAATTCCTGAATTGAAAAATTTTCCAATAATAAAATTCCTGAACTGTCTATAATAATATCGAATTGGAAAATTCGAGAAAAATAAAATTTCCGAGTTGGAAAACTTCCCAATAATACGATTCCCGAACTGTATATATTATTTCCAAATAATAAAAATGTCTAAATTAAAAAATTGCCGAATGATACAAATCCTTAAATTATAGAATCCCCAAAAATAAAATTCTTGAATATAAATGTTCCAAATTGGAAAATTCTTGAATATAAATGTTCTAAATTGGAAAATTCTTGAACTAGAAAGTTCCCGACAGTTTAAAGGAGCGAAAGAAAAATCCCGACAAATAAAAGTCCCAGCACTGTAAAAACTCCCGAATAATAAAATTACCGAACTTATAAAATTACCGAAATATAAGAATCCCGAATTTTCAAAATCACAAACCTTTATTTTTTTACAGAATTAAATGCTTCGGGAAATGACCCAGGTGATGTGTCCTGGCTACATTACAAAAATCCTTACCAGCTTGAACATTATTACCCATATGAGAATCATGTTGATCTAACTGGCGAACTTATTCACTCACCTGTTCAAAATTCCTACTCACCTGGATCCGGATCATCTGGGCTTGGAACATCTGGATCTGGATCAACTGGATCTGGATTCAATCCGCACTTATTTGGACCACAGTCTCACTTAACTCTCCCACAGTCTCACCTATCTGTCTCAGATTCTTACCTATATGATCAACAGTCTCCCCAACCTGTTCAACAATCTTTTCAACCTTTCCCAGAGTCTCACCTCCATAATCCACAGTTTCACCCAACTGTCCTAGATCCTCATCAACCTGTCCCAGAGCCTCACTTATCTGATCAACAGTCTTGGCGACCTGTCCCAGAATCTCTCCAATCTGTCTCAGGGCCTCACCGACATGTCCCAGAGTCTCACTTCTCTGATCCACAGTCTAGCCAAACTATCCTAGAGTCTCACCGACCTGTCTCAGGGTCTCACTTATCTGAACCACCGTCTTGGCGACCTGTCCCACAGTCTCGCCGATCTGTCTCAGGGCCTCACCGACATGTCGCAGAGTCTCACTTCTCTGATCCACAGTCTAGCCAAAATATCCTAGAGTCTCACCGACCTGTCTCAGGGTCTCAATTATCTGAACCACCGTCTTGGCGACCTGTCCCACAGTCTCGCCGACTTGCCTCAAAGTCTCGCAGATTTGTCCCAAAGTCTCGCCGAGTTGTCTCAAAAACTCGTATATCTGGGCTAGAGTCTGGACAATCTATCCCACAGTCTCATCCATCTGCCCCAAACTCTCACCCACATAGCCAACGCACCAACCAGTCTGGCATAAATTTGGAAAAACCAGATGAAATTCTGACTTATGACAATCGTATATTTGGGGTGTGGAGAGATGATCAAAAAAGAGTGTACAAAGTTAGTCTTCTGCCTACAAATATAAATATTGTTCCAACGCTTAAGGAACGCATAGAGAAGAATATTCCAGTCGTTGTGGTTAATCGGGTAAACGTAAGATTTGTGGTGTATAAAGACAATAGTGGAAATATCGTTGGAGCTGAAAATGCACCTTACACAGGAATTGCACTTCCACAAGGTTGGTTAATGTGCCATTCCGTTTTTGGGCCAATTGATAGCTTTTTTTTTAATTTTTATTTTTGGGCAGAATTCGCCCTTTCAAACCAGTGGAAAATTTTTAGTAGAAGAACAAATAATTACCTAAAGATTAATCTGACAATATATGCAAAGACAAATAGACGAGTATTAGGTGATATTTTTTCTGATTTTTTTCTTTACACTTTTTATCTATAATTAATCACAATCAAAGCTGTACACAATTATATATTTATCAGTGCTTCAATTTATAGCTTAGCATTCAATTTTGAAATAGATGTTTACTATTTATCATTACAAATCTTTATTTTTACAGCATTGGATTTGTCGAAACTAAAAAAACCCGTTTGCAATAATTCTGGTAAACCAACTAGAGTTTTTCGTTTTGAGGACAGATTGTTTGGGGTGTATCATGATCGCCATGGAAATTTGTGCGGAATTGGCCTTGTACCGATAAATAAAATTCCAACTGCGTCTGAAATAGAAAATTTCAAAATTACAACCACCATAGTTTGTCATGAAGGCATGATTTTCGATTTGTTCGTAGACCGATATGGCAAAATTTGGGCAGCTAGGCTGGCTGCTTGATGATGGCATGATTATGTCAAGATTAATATATACACAAGATAAATAAAACAAATACAAGAAACTTGTGTCGCATTTTTCTAATGTATGTTCTTGAATAAAAGCATATAATTAACTGAAAGTTACGCTCATTTATTATATCATCTTCAAGGTTTTATTTCACGTTGAAATAATAATAATTATTATGAGATGTTATATGGATAATATTATTAATAACTAGGACTGTACGAAAAAAAAACCCGCGCGGACCGGGCCGGGTTTGCGGTTCGACCCACTGAACTGGATTCAAGCCGCATTTACGAATTTTATCATAATCTACTTTTTGCCCTAGGGAAAAAAGTGAATCTTAGTCCTTCTGACAGATAGTTCAATGAGCGCCGACCTTTAGTTTATCAAACCGATTCATTCTGCATGCGCCATTAAAAAATTTTGCAATTTTTTAGTTTTATCAAATTGCTGAAACTGTTGAGGAATTTTAAACATTGATAAAAATCTTGACAATTTCTAAAATTTTAGATAGTGGAAAATTTCAGAATAATAAAATTTCCGAAAGCTTGTAGAAAAGTCTTTAATTGCAAAATTGTTGAATAATAAAATTTCCGGTGAAAGGAGATTCCTAAATTATAAAATTCCCGAATTGGTATATTCTCCATTAATAAAATTCCCGAACTGTTTATAATATTACTAAATTGAAAAATTCCAGAATAATCAAATTTCCGAATAATAAAAATTTCTACACTATAAAATTCCCGAATTGGAAAATTCCCCAATAATAAAATGCCCGAACATTTATATTAGCCCCGAATATTATTATTAATATATAAATTTGTTAAATTGAAAAATTGCCCAATAATAAAATTTCCGAACTGTTTTAATATTTAAAAAATCGAGAAAAATGAAATTCCCGAATCATCGAAATTCCTAAATTATAAAATTTCCGAACATTTTATGTCATTCCCGAATAATTAAAATTGTCCAAAAATAACATTTCCAAATTATAAAATTCCAGAATTGGAAAATTGCCCAATAATAAAATTCCCGAAAGGGTTTTAATACTAACGAATTGGAAAATTCGAGAAGAATAAAATTCCCGAACCTTTTATATCATTCTCGAATAATGAAAATCCCTATATATAAAATTCATAAATTGGAAAATTTCCCAAATAAAATTTCCCAGCTGTTTATAATATTAAAGAATTGGAATTTTGGAGAAAATATAAATTCACGAAAAATGAAAATTCCTATAACCTTCTGGAAATTTTATAATTAAAAATGTTGCAATTTAGGAGTATTATATTTTTGCAGAATTTTTCAATGCGGGAATTTTCATTACCCGAAAATTTTATTATGTTGGAATTTTCCGATTGGGCAATATTATAAACAGTTAGGGCATTTTATTATTGGGCAATTTTTCAATCACAAGAATTAAAAAGTTTAGGACCTTTCATTGCCCAGTAATTTCATAATTTAGGAATTTTTATTATTTGAGAATTTTCTTATCCTCGCATTTTCCAATTCTGTAATATTATAGCAGTTCAAACATTTTATTATGGGGCAATTTTGCAATTCCGGAATTTCAAAATTTAGGTAGTTTTCATTATTCGGAAATAATATAAAAAGTTCGAAAATTGTATGATTGGGCAATTTTTAAATTTAAGGATTTTAACTATTCTAGAATAATAAAAAAAGTTTTTAAATTTTATTTTTGTAGAATTTTCCAATTCTGGAATTTTTCATTGAGGTTTTTTCATTATCCGGAAATTTTATAATTTAGGAATAGTCATCATTTCGGAATTTTATTATTTAGAAATTTTTCAATGTGGTAAGATTATAACAATTCGGGAATTTAATTGTGGGGAAATTTCGCCATTTTATTATTATTATTATTATTATTACACCATTAAGCCATTTCCCTTTCGGGGTAGGCGTGACTCATTCGGTAAGGGAAAGGAGTACTGTGTGGAAGGGATAGAGATTTTCCAGATTGATCCAGAATTCTCGTGCTATTTAAGTAAATAACACGTTCGTTCCGCAACACTGCTCCGACCCAGGTTGCTGATCAATCTCTCTAGCAATCTCCTCAAGCGAAGAATCTTACGAAGTCGTTATGTAAGGTTCCCCACTTGGGTCCATTAATAGCCAAGGTCTTTGTTTCAGGCTTCATTCACTCTACTGACACTCTTTTTATTTTAACTATTTGCCGCC
>NC_046657.1:73125657-73127325 GCF_010883055.1 Belonocnema kinseyi | reverse complement strand
GTGAATCACATGGTAAACAAGGAGTAGGTCTGATTTTGAATAAAAGAGCAAAGCAGCATCTCGGAGACCATGGCTTCGTGTCTCCCAGACTGCTGTGGGCTATAATGAAAGTAGGAATCAGAAGACTATTTATCATAGCATGCTACGCGCCGGTTGATAGTGACCCTAAAGAAGTAAAAGACGCCTTCTGGAATACTTTAAATGACACAATAAACATCTGCGAACATGGGGAAAGAATAGTTCTACTAGGAGACATGAACGGTTGGGTCGGCATCCAAAATCAGGATACAGAAAGAGTATTAGGTAATTTTGGGGATCCAAGAACAAACTATATCGGAGATTTAGTTAGTCTATGCTTAGAAAGGGTTCTGTTTATTACAAACACTTGGTTTATGCATGAAATGATCCACATGTACACCTGGTCTACAGGAAAGAGCCGCAGTATAATTAACTTTGTTGTTGCGGATGAAAGACTAAAGAAGTTAGTCAAACATACAAGAGTCATGAGGGGTCCTGAATGCAATACTGAACATTACCTTCTAATCTCAAAAATTAACTTAGGTCGGGGATGGAGAAAAAAGAGAACCAAGAAAGCAAAACAAAAGCGAATCAAAATTGAGAACCTACAGAAACCGGATGTGCGAATAGATTTCCAAAATAAGATAGTCGAAAGCATAGATAGGGCAACATGGGAGGACCGTATAAAAAACAAAGATATAGAGGGCGCCTGGACAATGTTACGGGATATTCTTGTTAGATGTACGATCGAAGTGTGTGGTACCGCAGTTGTAGGAAGAATGTCTGGTGATGCGTGGTGGAATGATGAAATTCAGGCTGCCCAAAAAGCAAAAAGAGAAGCGTACAAGAGAACTTTAAACATCGCAGGTCTTAGCAATGAGGAAAGAAATAGACGTAGAAATGATTATAGATGCTAAAACAGGATACTTAAACGATTAGTTAAAGCAAAGCAAAGATACAATTAGAGCAGAAGAAGAGATGAAAATACAAAGCGACTTTGGAGGAAGCAGGAAACTACTTTATAAAAAATGAAAGGAAACAAAAGTACAGAAATTGTCAACATGAGAAATAGTAAGGGGGAAATGGTATATAATGCAGACGGAATACTAGAGGCTTTCAGAGACTATTTTAGGAGACAATTCGGAGATGAAGCTATAGGTCACTGAGGTTAGGGATATAATTAAGAACTTGAAAAACGGTAAGGCTGCCGGGGTAGACGGTATTAACGCTGAAATGTTTAAACACGGTGGCGCGTGCATACCACATAGACTGTGCGAATTGATAAATTTATGTTTCGAGATGGGAGACGTCCCAGACGATTGGAAAAAAGCAATTATCGTACCAATATACAAGAGAAAGGGAGATAAAAGCGAGCTCAATAATTACAGAGGGATTAGCTTATTAAGCACCGTAAGTAAAATATATTCAAAAATACTTATTCGTAGGGTAATGAAAATAACAGAAGCAAAGATTTAGGAAGTCCAAAGTGGGTTTATGCCAGGAAGGTCATGTACGGATCAAATATTTATCTTAAGGCAAATAATAGAGAAAAGTTTGAGAGTAGGAAAAAAAGTTTTCTGTGCATTTGTTGAGCTAGAAAAAGCTTTTGAAAAGGTAGATAGAAGTAAACTTTGGGAAGTCCTGAAAGAG
>NC_046657.1:73086141-73125557 GCF_010883055.1 Belonocnema kinseyi | reverse complement strand
ATTTTCCGTGTGCATGCCTTTTGTCATTAAGAGTTCCAGTCCTTTCCGAGGCTATTTTGTAGTTTGTATTATTCATTGTTTAGATTATACGCCCAACTAACAACTTTATGCAATAAGCTTATTTTCAGAGTCGAAATCCTGCCAAAGTTAAGTATCAAATCGTCATATGGTGGAGATTGTAGTTCTAACGTCACTCCCACCAAAAACTTCAGTTAATAAGGGAGGGTTGGGAGAGGGGGGAGGTAGACCTGGAGCCGAGAGAGTCGTCTTTGGTTTGTGTTTTTGTTTTCATGCTGAGAAGGTTACCAGCCTTCAGCAGCGTTGTGATATATGGAATTTACAATAAAAAGAGAGTTACCCCCCCCACCCCCGGTTCAAAATCTCAGCGTTATTTTTAGTTTGTAGGTTTAAAATTTCGTTTTTTTATCGTAAAATTATAATGAATTGCTATGAATTACTTATCTTTGAGTACGTTTCCGAATTTCCTAGTAACTGCATATCGCAGCACAATTTTAAGAAAGTGCATTTATACAAAATTTTTAATTTTCTACTTGTCTTTTTCCCCAACCGAGTATATAAAAGACCGCTCCCTTTCATAGTTGCCACGAAACTGTTACAGAAAACACAAGAGAATGTAAGGGTCGACTTACGACTACGTCATATCCGAGAGTCGTTAAAATATAAATTCCTCTACGTTTTCCAAATCTTACTTTTTCTCGAATCTGAAAAAAAAGAGAAGGAAGGACACAAATAGAAGAATCATGGTTTTCATTCAATCCTAAAAGCACCCACAGCAATTGCTCCTGGATCTTTGTTTCACGATGTATAATTTTGATATTTCGTACCAGTTTTAGTTGAAAAGTGATCTATTTCTGGTTGGCCAAAATTACAAAAAAAATAATCTGCTACCACATTATCACTTGAGCTTAAGTAGGACGAGGAAATTCATTTATTAACTTTTTCACACTATACCCAGATCTTTTTTTTTGTCAAATTAGTTTTTGACTGCAAAATCTACCCTTATCATCAATGTATGCTAATGCTGTGGTAATGTCTACTGGTAGTAGAATATAAGAATTTTATAAGGATTTGGCAACTAATTTTAGAGGAAAGGAAACTGCTATCAACGATCAAACATTAATGTGAAACAATTTAACTTGATCATTTCAATAATTATATCAGTGCGCCATTTTGCGACAGTATTAACTTTCTTTTTTGTTCATTGATAATAAAGCCAAGTTTTTATAGCAATTGGCAGGTAATTTCAGTATTTTCCTGACAAGGCTCAAATTATGTTCCTAGCAATAAAAAATTAAATAGATAAGATTTTTATAATTTAGGGAGTTTTATTATTCGGGTATAATATACAATTTTGGAAAGTTTATTATTGAGGAATTTTCCAATTTGATCATTTTGTTATTTAGGAATTTTCATTCTTCGGGAATTTTATTATTCGGGAATTTTATAATTTATGAATTTTCGTTACTCGGGCATTTTATTTTGCTCAAATTTTCCAATTCGTTAATATTATAAACAGTTCGGAAATTTAATTATTGAGCAATTCTCTAATTCGGGAATTTTATAATTGAAGGATTTTCATTATTCGGAAATAATATAAGCAGTTCGTAATTTTATTGTTGAGGAATTTTTCAAATCAAGAATTCTATTATTGGGGAATTTTATAATTTGGGAACTTTCATTATTCGGTAATTTTATTATTCTACAATTTTTCAATTCGTTAGTATCATAAAAAGTTCGGGAATTTCATTATTGGGAAATATTCCAAATTAAACATTTTATTTCCCTATTCAGAAATTTTCCTTTTCGGAAATTGGATTATTCGGGAATTTTTAAATTTCTGCACTTTTCCATTTCAGGATTTTCATAATTTAAGGATGTTCATAATTCAGGAATAATATAAAAATTTCAGAAATTTTCTTGTTGGGTAATTTTCCAATTCGTGAATTTTAGTATTTGGGAATTTTATAATTGAAGAATTTTATTGTTCTGCAATTTTCCAATTCGGTAATTTTATTATTCTCGAATTTTATCGTTCGTTAATTTTATAAGCAGTTCGGGGATTTTATTATTTGGCAATTTTCCATTTCAAGATTTTCATAATTTAAGGCTGTTCATTATTCAGAAATAATATAAAAAGTTCGGTAATTTTATTATTGGGGAATTTTCTAATTCAAGAAGTTTATTATTCGAAAATTTCATAATTTCATTTCAGGAATTTTGTTATTTGGGAATTTTCCTATTCAGAACTTTTGTGATTAAAAATTTTATAAATTGGGAATTTCAAAATTCGTTAATATTATAAAAAGTTCGGAAATTTAATTATCGTGGATTTTTTTTTATTCGGGAATTTTATTATTTAGGAATTCTCATTATTCAGAAATAAAATAAAAAGTTCGGAAAATTTATTAATGGAGAATTTTATTATTTGGGAATTTTATAATTGAGGATTTTTCATTATTATATATTATATTATAAGCTAGTAGTTATAATTAATAACTAGTTGTACATGCATGCAGGCTAGGTTGGTCCAAAAATTCAAAAAAATATGTATTTTAATTTTCATTCATATAGAATCCAAATTTGTTTCAATCCACAAAAAACTAAATGATATTTGGAGGTTCCGTATATTTTGTTTTATTGTGTTTACATGTTTACAATATTAGATGCTTAAATAAATTATTTACATAATTTATTATTGTTTTTAGCAATTTTCTCTTGGAATAGAGTTAGGAATTCGCGTTTTTTCCGAACTTTTACTTATTTTAAGCTTTTTAGTCAGAGCAAGAAAATAATCAATTAAATTTAACAGAACTGTTTGTTTAAACAAGTTATTATTATGTATAATAATATTATCTTAACATAATGCTAGACAGTTTAGTTTTAAAGTAGATTTTCCAATTTCGTCAACTTTTCAGCTGGAGGAATAATAAAATTAATTGAATTGAACAAACGTAATTGTTTAAACAATTTATTTTCATTATAAA
Organism: Belonocnema kinseyi; assembly: GCF_010883055.1. Classification (NCBI taxonomy): domain Eukaryota; kingdom Metazoa; phylum Arthropoda; class Insecta; order Hymenoptera; family Cynipidae; genus Belonocnema; species Belonocnema kinseyi. Next base: position 73,122,552 of record NC_046657.1, on the reverse strand, counting down.
TAGTGGATATTATTTGTGAATAATGCTACAAAGTTGCAGTTTTTCTCAGGTATTCAATTTTTTGTCCACCTTTTATTTAATTAGGTAATAATTGGAATGAAAATTTTCACTTTTAGTCAAATTTTAAATTTGTGAAGTAGTACTTATAATTATATACGGTTAACAAATATAATTGTTTAGACAATTTATTATTGCTTAGAACTACCTTCTTTTAGATAATTGCTTGAAAGTTGCAGATTTTCCGTAAATGTTTGACTTTGTTATGACTGTTTAGGTATGAACAGATAATATATAAACAGTAGAGTCTGGATTCTGAACTTCGAACTCTGAACTCTAAACTCTGAACTATAAACTATGCATTCAAAACTGTAAACTGTATACTATATACCCTGCGCTCTAAATTCTAAATTCTTATCTCTAAATTTTAAACTCTAAATCCTAAGCTCAAAACTCCAAACTCTAAACTCTGAACTCTGAACTCTAAAATATAAACTCTAAACTCTACACTCTAAACTCTACACTTTAAACTCTAAACTGTAAACTGTAAACTCTAAACTCTAAACTCTAAACTCTAAACTCTAAACTCTAAACTCTAAACTCGAAACTCTAAAGTCTAAACTCTAAACTCTAAACTCTAAACTCTAAACTCTAAACTCTAAACTCTACACTCTAAACTCTACACTTTAAACTCTAAACTGTAAACTGTAAACTCTAAACTCTAAACTCTAAACTCTAAACTCTAAACTCTAAACTCTAAACTCTAAACTCTAAACTCTAAACTCGAAACTCTAAAGTCTAAACTCTAAACTCTAAGCTCTAAACTCTAAACTCGAAACTCTAAACTTAAACTTAAACTCTAAACTCTAAACTCTAAACTCTAAACTCTCAAATCTAAACTCTAAACTCTAAACTCTAAACTCTAAACTCTAAACTCTAAACTCTAAACTCTAAACTCTAAAATATAAACTCTAAACTGTAAACTCTAAACTCTAAACTCTATACTCTATACTCTAAAACCTCAACTCTGAACATTCAACTCTAAACTCTTAAATCGAAATTATTAACTTTAAATATAAATTCTACATTGAGAATTGTAACTATAAATTTTACTTGTGAGCTCTAAAGTCTAAACCGTAAATTTTACATTGTAAATTCTCAATTCTAAACTCTGTACTCTCAGCTGTAAATTCTAAAGTCTAAACTCTTAATTCATAATTTATTAAAGACTCTGGATTTTAGACTCTAAGCATCTCAACATCCAACTCTAAACTCTACATACTAATCTTCAAACTCTAAAATTTAAGCTCTAAGCTCTGAACTCTAAACTATGGACTCTAAAGTCTAATTTCTAAACTCTAAGCTCTAATCTCTAAACTCTAAACTCTGAACCCTAAACTCTACACACTAAACTCTAAACTACATACCCTAAACTCTCGAATCTAAATAGTTAACCCTAAACTCCTAAAATCTAAACCATATTCTCTGAACTCTAAACTATAAATGTTATATTAAAATTTGTAAACTTTAAATTTTTAACACTAAACTCTAAACTGTGGTTTCTAGACTCTATACTCTACACTTCTAAATCTAAATTTTAAACCCTAAACTTTAAACTCGAAACTTTAAATGGCAAACTCTAAACTCTAACCTTTAATTTCTAAACTCTGATCTTTGATCGAATTTGTTTAAACAATACAAAAATTATTATAAATATACCACTTGAGAAATATTAATTAATTCATTTGTTTAAATAATAATATTACATAACCACGAAATTCTTCGTTGGATAATTCTCTAAAAGTCTCTACAAATATGATATCAAAAACTCAAAAAAGTGATTTTTGCCTATGCATTTTACATGGGACACTTCAAGCCAAAACCGGCGCTGTTAAAATTTAAAATTAAAAAAAAATTAAGGAATTTATTTCTTCTGACTTGGAATTAAATAGGGGTGGAGGCTCGTTTTCCTCTAGCATGAAAAAAAATCGTTATGCATTGTTGGACCACCCTACTTTACATTCTAAGTTGTGAATTCTAAACTCTAAATTATAAACTCTAAACTTTCAACTGTAAATCCTAAACTCTAAACTCAAAATTCTAAATTGTAAACTCTAGATTCTAGACTTCAAACTTGAAATTCCAAACCCTAAACGTTTCATTCTAAACTCTGTACTCTAAACTGCGAACTCTAAATGTGAGCTTCTAAACTCTAAAATCTCAATTCTGCATTCTACATTAATATTTCTCAATTCTAAATTATAATCTCTAGATTCTATATTCTAAATTTTCAAATATAAACTCTAGATTCTAAACTCTAAGCTCCAAACTCTCAGCTCTAAACTCTAAAATCTATATTGAAGATTGTAAACTCTTCATTTTAATCTCTCAACTCAAAACTCTAACCTCTAAACTTTTTTTAAATTAGCGTGAGTGATATTAACGTGATAAATGTTAATAAACCGTATGAAGGAAAGGCCGATGAGTAAAATCGAAGTGCAATTTAATTTGCATGCATAAAATATAAATACATGTTTTTTTTATATTTATAGAGAGGAAACATTGACAGAATATTTGCAAGAAATATTTTTTCTTTTTTGCATCCTTGCAAGGACATCTCATCGCGATAGCAGTAATTGCGAGCGTTTAATCGCGCATAATCGACGCTAATCGACCGCAAAGACGATTGCGGCATCCATCCACTTTGTTATTACGACAGCGGGGATAAAAGCTGCTCATTTGTCTCGCTCATTGTACGAGTATCCAAGCTACTTCGACGATGATCTGCTTTTAACTCATGCTAGACTGCAATTGAAAAAATAATTGATTCATAAAGAGCAGGGCCAAAAAATATAATTTTTTCTCTTTTTTTATTATTATTAATTAAAGAGTGATTCAAAAACTACGTCACACCCTTTAAGACGTGTTTCAACCCTCCTCTTCTTTTTCAAATATCGAAACACGTCAAAGATCTAGCAAGATTCTAATGAAATAAGACTTATTTTAAATCCAAAAAGAAGAAAATCTAACCTGAATGATCTAATTTTTAAAGAAAAAAAGTCGGTATATCCGGTACCTACCCTACCGACCAATGGTAAATCTGCATGATCAACAGAATGTAATTGCCTGATGTCGGTAACTTAGCATAGAACAGAACCTTGCTCGGTCGGTAAGTGTTCCAGTACTGGCATAGCCATACTACTAAATTTCGAGCCCAAGGGAAGAATTAAAAAAAAATAGTTTTACATTTCAAACCAATAGTTGAACTTTCATTTTACAGTGATAGATTTTCAACCAAAATGGTCTAAATTTTGAAGAAAAAAAGAATAAAGCTAAAGCAAATGAAAATGGAGTTTTCCACCAATTAGTTTAATCTTCAAACTGAAAATACGAATTCTGTAAAGGAGATTTAAAATATCATGTTAAAATCACAAGTTCTCGATCAACCACAAGTATTTGATTAAATTAAAAATATTAGTTCTGGAAAAAATATATAAAAGTGATTATTTACACATAGAAAAGATTCAAATTTTAAATAAAAATCTGTAAAGTTCGACCAAAAAAGATGATGTTTTAACAAAATAGTTGAATCCTTAACAAAAAATGAATAATTTAAAAAAAAAAGATAAAAATAAAAGGCAAATAGATCAATTTGATCACAAAAATAATAAAATTTTCTACCCAAAAAGACAAATTTTCTAAAAAATAGTTCACTTTCTTTTTAATTGAAAATATTACCTTTCAGAAAAAAATTGTTTTCTCAAACAAATAGATTTAAAACTAAATATAAATTTTTAACTAAGAATGGAATAATGAAATATTTAGGTATAAAAACATTTTTTTACAAACAAAAACTAATTTATAACAAAATACAGAAATTATTAACCAAGCAGTTAATTTTTGAATAAATAACATTAATTTTCTATAAAAAAATGAATTTACAACCAATTATATTAATGTTTAACCAATTTTTTCAATTTTTAAGTAGAAACGATCAATTTAAAATAACTAATGGAATAGCTAAATTTTCAGTTAAAGCCATTAATTCCCAATAAAAAGAATAAGTGTCAAGAAAGCAGTTAAATTTGCAACCAAAGATATGAATGCTCAGATATTAAAATAATCATTTAATAATGGAAAAGAGATGAATTTTTAGAAAGTAAAAAAGGTCAATTCTTCCAAAGAAATAGATCTTCAACTAAAAAAATGATCCTTTAACAAAAAGAATATACTTTCTTCCAAGAAGTTGAATTTTAAATTATAAATAATTAATTCTGATCAAAAAATATAATAGTTAATTATTCAACATAGAAAAAATTTGAACAGGTTTATTTTAAAACATATAGTATGATTTTTAAACCGAATATGTAAGATTTTTACCAAAAGAGATAAACTTTCAAACAAAAAATTTCAAACCCAAATGGTTATGTTTTTCATGAACATGGTAAACTTTTCTACCCTTAAAGATAAAATTAAAAATTTAGTTTAAAAAAAGGCGAATTTTCTACAAAATAGTTGAATTTTCAAACAGAAAGAATTATTTCCGATAGAAAAGTTTACTCTTAATTAAAAATTTGCAACTAAAAAAGATCGATTCCAAAAAAGGAATCCTTAAATATTCAATTAAAAAGATGAATAAAATTTTACTTTTCAACAAAATAGTTAAATTTCCAACCAAAGACATTAATCCTTAATTGGTTAAATGAATTTTTTTAAAAGACTTACATTTTTTACCAAACGGTTAAATTTTCGATAAATATCAATAAATTTCGATCAAAAAATAGAAACAACAAATTATATAAATCATTAACCAAATTGTTAACTTTTTAAGTAAAAACAATCAATTTCAAATCGATAATGGAATAGCTAAATTTTAGTTTTAACAATAAATTGCTAAGGAAAAATGAATTTTTAACAATTTAGTTCAATTTTCACGCAAGAAGTTAGATTGGCAATTCAAAAGTTTAATTTTCTAGACAAAAATGAATGAAAACCGAAACTTTCTAGCAAATATTTAAAAAAGGATAGTTATTAACAATAAAAAATTGTTTAAGCAATTACGTTTATTAACTTGCATTAATTCTTGCAACTATCTAGCATTATTTACAGATAATATTATTTAGAATAGTAATGAATTGTTTAAACAATTATGTCTGTTGACTAAAATTATTGATCACCTCACACTAAGTGAAAACTTGACAAGAAGTAGATAATTTCAGCAAAAACTGCAAATATCTAGGATTAATATAGGAAAAGATATCTATAAACAATAATAATTTGCTAATACAATTATTTTTGTTAAATTTCATTAATTTTTACATCGCCTTCAGTAAAAAGTGAATAAAAAGTGAAGAAATTAAAAGTAAAACGAAACTCCCTCGTATTATTTAAAGAAAATGTTTTTGAAAATATTAATTAATTGTTTAAAAAATGATGATTGTCAGTTTGAATTACTTCTTACCTCATTCTTATTTAAGTGGGAACAAAAAGTTAATTTTTTTTAGAAAGAACCGCAACCTTCTAGTATTATACTAAAAAAATATTATTGTAAATGATAGTGAATTGTTTAAACAACTATGCTTGATATATTAGGATTGTTTCTTATTAAAGCCTAATTTAAAAGTGGAGAAAAAGTGAAAAAATCTATTTAAAAATTTACAACTTTCTGGCATTGTTCTAAGAGAATATTATTATAAATAATAATAAATTGTTTGAACAATTATTTAAAATATATTTAATTAATTATTTCCTTGATTTAACTCAAAACTGAAAAATAAGCTAAAAGTTTCGGAAACAGCAATTTTCTAAATCTATTCTATGAGAAAATTGTTTAAAACAATATTGCATTGTTTAAACAGATTTATGGGGGTGATATTGAAAAAAATATGGTGAAACACGCATTTATTTTTTTGTGAATTCGAAAAATGTTTCCAAATGCATTCTTTGTGAACTTGTCGTTCACGTTTTTATTATTCAACCCCCCCCCCCCCCCCCCCCCCCCCCCCATGCTCCCCCACAGTATGACGCAGTTTTTGAACGGCCCCGAGGCGCTCAGATTATTAAAACCAAAACTGCCACATCTATAAATAAAAAGGAATCTGATTAAGAAAATTACAAAATCAGTGTCACATTAATCAATTTCAATGACTGTGAGGAAAGGAATCCAATAATTTCTAACAAAACTTCCGACTCATTATAATGTCGAATTAGTTATTCGCTTCCGCAATTACGAGCGATGGCAATCGCTAAACTTGGAAATTCAAGTATTCGCTTTTTTCATTACATTCTCGATCTTAAAATTCAGATAACAGATAATCTTCAAATTCCAAATTCCAATGATTTCTTTATGTCCCTTAGGTCCGCCTCACTATCCCTATTTTCCCATTATTACATCTTACTTTTCCTATTTTTTCTCCCCTCACTTCCACTCTACTTTTTTTTACTTTCATTAACAACGACTCACCTACTCCACTCCCTCTCCAACAATTTCCCCTCACTTCCCTTATCTCTAATCATTTTTGCTATTTCCTCTCACTTACACTTACTTCACGTGCTTCTCCCATTATTTTCTATACCTTTCCCTCTCTCATTTACCTTTGCTTCTCTTAATTTCTATCTTTGCCTTTCCCCTAATGTCCCTCAATTTTTCTACTCAATTTCTCTAACTACCACTCTCTTCATTTCTCATTATCGCTTCTAATTGCTTTCTTCTCTTTCTCTTCTTTCTGCTACTTCCCCTCACTTCCCCGAGTTTCTTGTCATTAACCCTTATTTTTCCTAGTTTCCTTTCTCTCGCTTTCACTCCCTTATGTTTTCTACTAACAACCACTCATTTCCTCTACTGTCCCTCCCAGAATTTCCCGTCACTTCCCTTATTCATAATCATTTATGCTATTTCCTTTCACTTACACTCGCTTCACGTACTTCCCCCTTATTTTCTATCATTTTTCTATCCTAACTTCTACTTACTTTTTCTACTTCTTATCTTCATATTTCCCATCATTTTCCTTTTGTTGCCTCTTTAATTCTTTTAAATACCTCTCCCTTCATTTCCGTTACTTGAGCCCCTTATTCTCCATTTTCCTTTCCCTATTTCCCTCATTTCTCTTTCTCTCATTTCCTCTATCTCATTATTTCTTTCAATATGTCCCCCACTTTATACTACAACCCTTTACTTATCACTCCTCGCTTTTCCTGTTTACCTTCTCTTACTTCCATTTCCCTCATTAATATAATAATTTTCATTCATTTCCTCTGACTTCCCCATCCTATTCACCCTTATTTATAATAATTTTTCCTACTTTTTCTTACTTACACTCATTTCAGCTACTTCTTCTTTCCTTATTTCCCATTACATCCACTCTTTCACTTCTCTTTCTTCCCCTCCTAGTATTTCTATTAACTTTGGCTCCTGTTACTTCGCCTCATTTCCTTCACTCTCCATATCTACATTTTATTTTTTGTCTTACTCTTTTTACTTCCCCGGTCTTTATATTCCCTCACAAACCTCACTTTCCCTGACATCCTTATTTCTAATCGTTTGTCCTCCAACTATTAGTCCCACCAGCTCCTCTGATTGCACCTGACTTTCTCTATTTACCACTCACTTCCCCTACATCCCCTACTACCCGGTGATTTCTCTTACTTCTCTCCCTGCGATACCTCTCACTTTTTATATTTTTCCTTCCCTTACTTCCAATTTGCTCGCTTCTCTCCTGAGAACTACTAACTTTTCTTGCTTCCACTTCCGTGAGTTTCCCTCACTTCCTTTGACTTCCCCACCCTGCACACCCTTATTTATGATAATTTCCCCTATTTCCTTTCATTTACACTCACTTCAGCCACTTCCTCCACCTTACTCCCTATCACATACATTATTTCTCTTCCCTTGCTTCCCCTCCGATAATTTCTACTTACTTTTCCTTCCGTCATTTCGCCTCACTTCCTCTACTTCCCATCCCCTAATTTCTCCTTATTTTCCTAACTTGCTCTACTCCCCGCCTCCCATTTGTATTTCCTCAAAAACCTTACTAACCCCCCAATTTCCCTCATATCTCTTAATTTTAAAACCCTCTTTTCACCTCACTTTTTATAGTGCCCCCCCCTCTCATTTCCCTTACACCCTTATTTCTAATCAGATCCCTTTCAATTATTTCCCCTATAACATCCCCTCATTACCCCTCACTTTTCCTTCTTTCCGCTCCCATCCCCCTACTTCTCCTTTCATTATTGTTATTATTTTTGTCTTTTAATACTGGTCCATTTAGGTCCCGTAGCATTGCGGTTAAGACTGATGGTACTATGCCTTGTTATTTTTTAAAGGTTTTCTAATAATAATTTTTTTCATATTGTTACAGGGAAAATTTAAAAAAATATATTTTAAGAGATTCTAAAAGATTTCAAATTGCTTCTTAAAATTTTAAAAAAGAATGTAGAAGATTTCAAAGCAAGATTTTCTGATTTTGCAAAATTAAAAAATTATAGAAAAAAATTCAAACAAGTTCCGGAGATATTTATAAATTTTGAAAGGATAAAGAATTCATTTGATTTAAAAGGAAATATATATTTTTTCATTAATTTGCACAAAGCCTACGAATTTTGAAAAATTTAAAGAGAATTACACTCAAAATTTCTTGGATAATTTTTAATAATTTTTCATTTCACAACATTCATTTCAAGAGAATATTTAAAAAGATTTCAGAAAATTCCAACAAATTTTCAAGATTATCAAAAAAAGTATCTAAAGTTTTGAAGGAAATGTTTTGATTTTGCCGAAGTTTTTCAACATTTTAGGAAAAATTCGAATGGGTCTTAAAGATATTTAGAATTTTTAAAGAATTCTAAAAATAATAAAAAATTGTAATATAAAAATGTTGATTTTTCAAGATTTGAAAATAAAATTTTGAATTTTCAAAAATATTTTGAAAGGATTCAAGATCATAACTTTTTTTCTTGAGATTCGTGCGAATATTTAAAGTGATTCTTTACTTTTTAAACACAATTTCAAGAGAAGTATTAAAAAAGATTTCAAATTATTTCTTAAAATTCAGGAAAGAATGTAGAAGATTTTCAAGAAATTTTTTTTAATTTTAAAAAATCAAAAAAATTTTCAAAAAATTCGAAAAGTTTAAGAGATATATAGAAATTTTACAACGCTACAGAGTAAATTTCATTTAAAACAAAATGTATATTTTTAAATATTTGGAACAAAAATTTAGAAGCTTTTTAGGAGTTTTGAAAAGATTCAAGAGCATAACAACATTTCTTGAAGTTTCGCAAAAAAATTTTATTCGTTCTTATTTTACAACATTTATTTTGAGAGAATATTAGAAAACATTTCAAAAAATTTCAAAAGATTTTTCGAATTCTCAAAAAATAATGTTGAGAATATTAAGAAAATTTGATTAATTTTGCATTATTTTTTAAAACATTTTAAGGAAATTCTACTGGTTTCAAAATATATTTAGAAGTTAAAAAACTAAAAAATAATCCCAAATAAAAAAAAAAATAAAAAACGATGATTTTTAAACATTTGGAAATAAAACCTGTGAATTTAAAAAAAAAATATTTCGAAAGGTTTTCAAAGAATTAAAAAAAATTCTTGAGATTCCTGGGCTAAAGGTTTTTGATAAAGTGATTCTTTATTTTAAAATAGTAATACTTGAAAGAAAATTTTTCGATTTTGAAAGAAAACAAAGTTTAGAAAAAATTCGGGAAAGTTTAAGCGATATTAAGAAGTTTTGAAAGGACATAAGAATAGTTATGTCCAAAATGAAATGCAGATTTTATAACATTTCGAACAAACAATTAAGGAGCTTTTTTCGATTTTAAAAAGTTTTGAGAAAATGAAAAAAATGGTCTTTAGATTTCTTATAAATGTTTTTATAATTTTTTATTTTGAAAAATTTATTTGAAGAGAAGATGAAAATATATCTCAAAACATTCCAAAGGATTTTTCAAGTTATCAAAAAAGAATATGGAAGATTTGCAGCAAATTTTTTTTAGGTTTACACAGTTTGCTTAACATTTCATTAAAAATTCGAGAATAACATTCTTTAACATAAAAAATTCCAAAAAACTTAACAAAAAATGAAGAGGATGGAAGAATTAAAAATAAAAGTTAGAAATGTATGCAATATTTGTTGGCTTTAAGAATAATAAAAAAATGCTCTTAAGATTTCTGGGTATATTTAAAGTCATTCTTTACTTACAAAAATTAATTTTAAGAAATAATTCAAAAAATTTCGAATCATTAGAAAAGATTTGATTCAGTTTAAAAGGTTAGATTGTCTTAAATATCTTTTCGATTACTCTAATTTTTTTCTACCATTTGTAAAATCCTGCAATATAAAATAAAAATTCTCAAAACTTTTCAAGATACTGTTTCTAAGAATCTGACAACTTCAGAAGCCTTTTTGAATTTTTTGAAGAAACCTAATGAAATACTGATGTAACCTTATAGCAAATAAAAAAAATCATCCTCCAATTTTGTTGAAAATTCGTCTTTTTGGTTTAAAAATTCATTTATTTTCGAAGAAATTTCATATTTTTTATTAAAATTGCAAATTTTTGGTTTCAAATTAAAATGTTTTTTGTCTGAGGATTTAACTATTTTTTTGAAAATATATATTTTTTCTGATAAAGTCAACTCACTTTTATTTTAATTTAAAAATATTTTTTAGCCTATATATTAGTTACTATTATATTTTTCGTTAAGAATTCATTTTTTTTTGTTTAAAGATACAACTACTTGGTTAAAAGTTAAACTACTATATTAAAACGACATTATTATTTAAAGATTATTAATTTCAGTTGAAAATTAATCTTTTTTGATGGAACGTTTATTTTCCTAAAAGTAATTTAATGTATTTGTTTGAAAGTTCCATTATTTCCTTGGAAATCCACTTTTTGTGTAAATTCATATTTTCGGATGAAAATTCATTTTTCGTTTTAGAAAACATACCTTTTTTGGAAACTATTTATAACTTTATGGTTGAAAATGCAACTAACTGAAAATTAGTGTTTTGGTTAAATATTCTACTATTTTGTTGAAAACCTCTCTTTTTTAATAAATAATTTCTTTTTTTTTTAAATAAAAATATTTTCTAAATTAAATATCCACTATTGCCTTTTTCGTTGAGAATTAATCTTCTTTGGGTGAAAATTCAACTGTTTGGTGAAAGATAAACTTTTTTCTTCAAATTTTGATTTCACAAATATGAAATTTTAAAAAATCTAGTTATATTTTGAGAGATTCTTAAAAAATTATATTGATATAACTTTTAAAAACAAATAAGCAAATGAATAATTGTTTGAAATTTCTGTTTTGTATTCAAAATTAGTTTTTTCTGCAAAGTAAAAAACTTATACAGTTGACGACGCTAGTGTAATTAATAAATGTATCTTCTCTTAGTATATAATAAATGTTTATCTGTTACAATCTACACATTTTTTATTTAGATTTATTGTGCTTTTGAAAAAAAGCTACATTTGTGTTCTTCCGTGTGACATCTCAATTGGTTTTACCGTAAGCACCAAAGATGATAAAGTCGACAGATAAAATTCATGAGTTTAACGTTGAGCAGTCAGCACGCGAGCGATTAACATAAAAGAGTCTCATTAGTAAAACATCAAGTTTATTTGCTAACATAAGACACAAGTTGTTTTTCCATTTTCGCGACAAAAATCTCTTGGAGAAATCTTAATTTTATCTTTCTGATCTAATTGCCTAGAAATGCTTCTAGAGAAGAGAATTGATAGTTTTATTACTATTTATAAGAAAAGTGAGTGTGCAGAAGCGAGTGTGCAGAAGTGAGTGTGAAGAAGTGAGTGTGCAGAAGCGAGTGTGAAGAAGCGATTGTGCAGAAGCGCATGTAGAGACGGATTCGGGATATTTCCCTTTTCGAGACACTTTCCAACTAGAAAAAATGAGCATCTCACTCCAAACAATCATGCCAGACCCCTTCCAACTCGAAAAAAATCAATTTGATTAGAATTTGTCAAGCCAGATTTATTTGAACTTGAAAAACGTCTGTTAAATATCAGGAAATAACGCTAGTTTTTTTCAAAAAGCACAGAAAATAAATCAGATGAGGCCCTTCAGGTCCTATAGCTAGCTAAATTGCTGGTAAATAACAGCTGGCCCTGTTCTGAACAAAGAAAATAGTTTCTAATTCCGTAGTCTAAAAGTGGCCGATGCCCATTTGGTAGTCTACCTGCTTACTTTAGCCTCTCTACCCAACTTCTTTTTATGTAGCGGAGGGATCGCCAGACGCTGCCGCCAGCTCTTACCACAAGAGGATCGTCATACGCTGCTGCCAGCTCTGACTAGTAGAGGATCTCCAGACGCTGCCGCCAGCTCTTTCCAGTAGAGAATTGCCAGACGCTGCCACCAGCTCTTTTTAACAGAGGATCGCGAGACGCTGCTGCCAGCTCTGACCAGCAGAGGAACGCCAGACGCTGTCGCCAGCTCTTTCCAGTAGAGAATTGCCAGACGCTGCCACCAGCTCTTTTTAACAGAGGATCGCGAGACGCTGCTGCCAGCTCTGACCAGTAGAGGATCGCCAGACGCTGTCGCCAGCTCTTTCCAGTAGAGAATTGCCAGACGCTGCCACCAGCTCTTTTTAACAGAGGATCACGAGACGCTGCTGCCAGCTCTGACTAGTAGAGGATCTCCAGACGCTGCCGCCAGCTCTTTTTAACAGAGGATCGCAAGACGCTGCTGCCAGCTCTGACCAGTAGAGGATCGCCAGACGCTGTCGCCAGCTCTTTCCAGTAGAGGATCGCTAGAAGCTGCCGACAACTCTTGTCAGTGGAGGACCGCCGGATGCTGCGACCAGCTCTTTTCAACCAAGGACAGCCAAATTGCTGCCAGCTCTTGCCAGTAGAGGATCGCCAGACGCTGCCGCCAGCTCTTACCAGGAGAGAATATCCAGACCTTTTTATAGAATAAGAACAGTTGTTTTTATCAGCAAAATTACTAAGTAGCCATCTAGAAAAATACAAAAGGTTGTCTTCAATTATCCTGAAAGCTAGATTAGTCGGTATGGCTTTCCAGCAGAATAGGTTTTCGACTCGAAAGAACTGTAAACTGTCAAGTTGAATAACATGGAAATGGAGAGAGCATTTCTGTCGCTCGTGACTGAGAGATGATCGATCCGCTTGGGGTAGCTCTCCGCCGCCTTTGACTATACCCTAGACCTACAGGCCTAGACCCTGGAAGTTGGAATGATGAAGAAGAGCATGAGAAATTCAGTGTTACTCAGAAAACGACCTAGAAAGCAATTGCAATGAATCAAGCCACCCGGTCCGATCTGTCTTGAGGATCGTGAAGGTGCAGCTCGCGGTTAGGAACAAGGAATTATTCGATTGTACCCAAGATGGAAGGACCATCTTTCCCAGGACGACTTCTTGTTACGGTACTTTCACGACTTTTCATCCTCACGTCTTTCGTACTTGCATCATTGGATTATTGCATTATTGCATGTCTCAAGACACTTCAGTCCTGAGCTGGATCTCATAATTCGTCAGCACTTCAGGGCTCTTCACACTCATCCATTCAGTGTAAACACGTTCTCATCAAAAGTCATGAGCGGCTTGGGATTTATCAACTGTACTACTGGGAGAGATTAATTTGTTTTCAGTTATGCTTTCCTGAACAGACGATGTGGAAATAAAAAATGTTTTTCAGAAGTTTGGCTTTAGATTAACCTAGTTCCGTATCACACTCACAAAGGTTTACAACTTCTTAGGACAGAAAAAAATGTTTTACAAAATGTTAAATTTTCAAAAAAATTCATGATTTGTCAACGAATAAATGAATTTTTAATAAAATAATTCAATGCTTAACCAAAACTGATTAATGTGCAATCAAGAAGATTAATTTTTTACCAAAAAAGACAAATTCTTGATTAAAAAGTATAATTTTTTAATCAGATAGTTGAATTTTGAACCGAAAAAGATAATTTTGTAACCAAAAATGGAATAGTTAAATTTTTAGTTGAAAAAATTAACTGGAATAGTTGAGGTGTGAACAAAAAGATTAATTTTTAATTTAAATGATAAGTCTTGAACTGAAATTGTTGAATTTTTAATACAAAAATGAATTTTAAACCAAGAAGAGTTATTTCTACAAAAAATTACGAAATTTCAAGAAAAAACATGGTTTTTGATCTAGAAAAGGTAAATTTTTAACCAAAAATAGAATAATTAAATATGCAGTTAAAAAAACAATTTTGGAAATAAATGGTAAATTTTCAACTACAATTACAAATATTTGAATTTTTAACCAAAAAGATCAATTTTCAACTAAAATGATTTTTCGACCAAAAATTTTTTTTTTTAAATTACGATTTAAAACAAAACAAAAATAATTTTCAATAAAAAAGATGAATTGTTAACTAAAAATGAAAATTTACAATTTTCAATTGAAAGGATTAATTTCCACCAAAAAAATAACGAAGTTTCAACACAATATTTAAGTTTTTAACCAAAGAAATGAAATTCCAACCAAAGAAATGATATTTCAACAAAGAAGATTAATTTTCTATAAAAATGTTAGTCATTCAACACAACAAATTAATTTCAAAATTATTTATAGAGTAAATGTTGAATTTAAATGGATAATAATATTTTTCAATGCAACAAAATAGTTAAAAAATCCACCAAGAAATAAATTGCCAAAAAAAGATGAATTTTTTAAAAAAGAAGATTAATTTTCAACTAGAAAAAAAAAACCGATTTTTCAGCAGAAAGCGTACATTTTCAACCAAGAAGAATAATTTGCCATGAAAAAGACGAATTTTCAACAAATTACATATATTTTGAACCAAATGGTCCAATTTTCTACTAGAAAAGATCAATTTTAAAATAAAAATATGAAATTTTCAACAGATGAATGCAGCAGTAAAATTTTCAGTTTCCAGAATTAATTTGAAAGTGAAAAAAACGAATTAAAGACAAATTTAATAGTTTATATTTCAATCAAAACTCATTTTTATTTTAAATCAGAAAAAGTTGTATTTGACCAAAAAGACGCATTTTAAGCAAGAGAGTTGAATTTACTAACACGAGAGATTTCTCAATCAAAAAGGGACAAAAATTTCAACCAAATGAATTTTAACTATAAATGATGAACTATCAAACAAAAAACATAAATTTCTTACAGAGAAAGATTATTTTTAACAAAAATAGAAACAGTTACGTTTTTAGAGGAAAAAAATATAAGTCAGTCATACGAAAATGATTCTCAACACAATTTATTAATTTTAAAACAGAAAAATTAATTTTCAACAAAAGAGTTCAATTTTCAATCAAGCACTTGATTTTTCAACCAAGAAGATTAATTTTCCATCGAAAAACATGAATTTTTATTCAAATATACAATTAATTAACCAATTATCAAATATTTTAGTTCAAAAGATTAATTTTCAACAAAAAATGAAATTGTTAAAATTTAACTTACAATGATTAGTTTTGAGTAATACAAAAAATATTTTTAACAAAATAGTTTAATTACGAAGCAAAAAAATTAATTTTTAACAAAATAGTTGAACTTTTAATGAAGTATTTCAATTTTAAAACAAAACGATTAATTTTTAACCAAGAAGTTAATTTCATACAAAAAAATATGAATTTTTAAAAAATCACATGAAATAGATTTTGCAGTTGAGATATTTATTTAAAAATAAAAAAAAGACTTTTTAACAAAATAGTTAAATTTGCAATCAAAGAGATCATTGAATAAGAAAATTTATTATTAACAAATGAGTTTAATTTTTAACTAAATTAAACTAAAAGAAAAAGAATGTACGACGCAATGGTTTAATTGTCACCAAAGTGATGAATCTTCCAATCATAAAATAAATTTTTTACAAAGGGATTCAAATCTTAACCAAATACTTTAATTTTCGACCAAAAAGGTTAATTTGCTGTCAAAGAAACGAATCTACAACAAAACAAAAAAATCTTAAACTAAATTTTGTCTTAATTTTTAACTAAAATATATCAATTTTCATTACAAAATGGAATAGTTCAATTTTTAGTTCAACGAATTAAAATCTAAAGAAAATAGTTCAATCTTTAACCAATATAATAATTATTGAATAAAATATTTCAACTCAAAACCAAGTCGTGAAATTTCTAACAAAAAAAGATTAGTTCTCAATGAAAAATTTAATTGTTGAATTTTCAACTAATAATGGAATAATTTCTGATGTTTTGATTTCGACCAGGAAAATCTGATAACTAAAGATGTAAACTTTTTCTTTTGTACTGGTCAGTCTCCAATAATAATATTATAAATTTATGTCATAATAAATATTACACAATCTGAGAAAAAAATACTCTAGCTCTGGCAGGATTCGAGCACGTAGCGCGAAGTAAATACATTATCGAGCGCGAAGCGCGAGATCCGACAGATGCTTTTCGCCGCCGCGTATTGTGTAAAAGGTGATTTTCGCAGATTTCATTAAATATCGCCAATTACCAAATATTTAATTTAAAACGATGAACGTGACTGGGGCAAGGAAAAAAGTGAGCGCGAAGCGCGTGATCCAAAAGTGCGCACCCAGCGTGTAGGTCGCGCGCGTATCGGGCGATGAGAATGTGCCCGCTCGGAAGGCAGATTTTTTATTCTTAATATAATAATAATAATAATAATAATGAGCCTCGGTGGCTCAGTTGGTTAGACACTCGGACTTCACCTCAGAGGTCCGGGGTTCGATCCCTGAGCCGGTACCTCTAGAAACTTTTTCAATGTACCTTTACCGAGGTTCTGGTGGTTCGGAACCCACTTTAAGTTGTAGGTCCCCCCATCGTGTACTTGACTGCAACCCAGTCCGTCAATGATGGGGTAAAACCAGGCTTTGTCCAATATGTCTGGGCAGACTGCTCTCATCAGATCACTTGATTGCATTATAAAAATGCGTCTGTGACTGATGATATATACCGGGACAGCCCCGTAAAAAAATGATCAAATAAAAATCCATCTCTAACCAAAAATGCCTTCGACATGTTGGGCAGTATAAGCCTGTTACAACATTTCAACACTGAAATGTTTTTTATGAAAAGAATCTATAATAAAAATAAATAAAATAATAATAGTAAAGTGTATCTGAAACCAATTGAAAAAAACCGTCTTCATTATTCTGTTCAGGTGTAAACTTCGTATTGCAAACGCGTATCTGTTGCGCATACTGCGCACTCCCTTTTACTACTCCATACGTCTGACATAAAACTACTGCAACTACTGAATCGCACGCTCATGCCACGTATAGCCCACGCACCTTTAGCACTCGCACGTACAGCACACGCACGCGAAACGACTAAATTAAATACCTAACTACAAGTTGTACAAACGGTGCATCTATCACTAGAAAATTAAATACGACGTAAGCCTCGACAATTAATTATAATGTGATTATAATTATATTTTAAGATTATCTCCTCGACAAAAAAAAAGTTCGAATATTAACCACCTATCTCACGGTTGTGAGACGTGGTTGTGGCTGAAATCTTACCGCGATTTCGCTGGAAGCGGGTACAATTTTTCAGATTAGCATCCACTCCCGGCGAAATCCTGCGGTTGTCCTTATGACAAATTTTTAAATAAATAAATAAATATATATGTATATATGCATATACAATTATATGCAGAAACGGTGTGTCATTAAAGTAAACCTAGAGTAATAGCATAATTATGGTGAGAGTCTTAAAAATGTATGCATATTCAACCAAAAATGATTAATAATAATGAATGAATTCATTTATTAATGTGAAAGAGTTTACTTTTTAATAATATTAAACGCTAGTTTGATATGTTAGGGGCCATCCATAAATTAAGTTACCAATTTTGACGAAACAGTTGAATTAAAAATGGAAACACAAAATAGAAATTTTTAATAAAAAAAGACGATGATAGTTGAATTTTCGACTAGGAATGTTAATTTTCAATCAAGATGACTGAGTTTTAAATAAAAGAGGACAAATTTTTAACAAAAGTTTTTAATTTTCGACAAATAAATGAAATTAATAAAATAGTTTATATTTAAACAAGATAATTTCTTTTTTTTTAAATAATTGTATTTACAACCAAATTATCGAGTTTTCAACCCATATAATTGAATTTTTAATCAAAATGATTCATTTTCTACCAAAAGGTGAATTTTCAACAAAATACACGATTTTTTAATCGAAAAGTTAAAATCCCAACTAAAAAATATAGATTTTTAACGAAAAATGTAATAGTTAAATTTTAATAAAAAAAGTTAATTTAAAAAAAAACGTTATAACTTGATTAATTTAACAAAAAAGACGAATTTTTAACACAATGGTTGTATCCACGGCCAAAAACATAAATTTTCAGCTAAATAGTAGAATTTTCAACCAAAGAGATGAATCTTAGCAAACAAATAGTTAAATTATGAAAGTTAAGTATTTGGTAGAAAATTAAATGTTTTGTTGAAAAATAATATTTTTGGATTAAAAAATCAACTGTTGTAATAAAAGTTCGTCTTTTTGGCTTCAACATTTAACGTTTTGGTAGAAAATTAAACTTAATGGTAAAAATATGAGTTTCCAAACAAAAATTTTATTTTGAATCCAAACATTTCATTTCTCCTAACAAAAAATATTATTTTTCAATACACAGGATTAATTTTCGACCCAAAAAGAAAAAAGTTTTAAAAAAAGACATGAATTTCCTATCAAACAGTTGAAATTTCAAGTTATAAATTATACATTTTCCACCTGAATGAAATAGTTTAAATTTTAGATAAAAATTAATTAGTAACCAAAATAAGAATTTTCAATAAAATAGATGAATATTCAATAAAAAAACTCACAATCTGAAAAACAGTTAAATTTTCAACCAAAAAATATTGATTTAAAAAAAGTTAATTTTCTACTAAATAGCTCAATTTTTAAATAAATATTTTTTTTTCTTGCTAAATAGTCCAATTTTCTATCGTTATACATGAATCTTCAACCAAAAATATGAATTTTCAATAACAAAACTACAATTCTCAAACAAAAAGATTTATTTTCTACCAAATTGTTAAATTGTGCAGCCAAAAAAGACGATTTTATTTTAATAGAGTTTAATTTTGAAGACAAAAATATTTATTTTCAACAAAATAGTGGAATTTTTAACGAAATAACTGAATTATTTAAAAAAAATTAAGTTGTCAACCAAAAATGGAATTAGTTAATTTTTATGTAAAATTTTTTTTTTAATGTTCAAACAGTTTAATATTCAACCAAAAATACAATTTTCTTCAGAAAATAATTGATTCCTTAACCAAAAAGATTAATTTTTAACATGCAAGATTAATTTTTGACCTTAAAAGCGAAGTGTTGTCAAAATACCAAAATGCATAACAGAAAAATGTATTTTTATTTTAGAAGAATAATGTTCTAACAAAACTACCCTAATTTTTTTAAACCGATTAATTGAATTGTCAACAAAAAAATTACTTTTCAGAAAATAAAGATAATTTCGAAACAAAAAGTTTAAATAAAATATTTTCAACAAATATATCAAATAATTTTGTACCAAAATAGACTAACTATGAAAAACATACATAAATTGTAAATCAAATGTTTAAATATTTAACTCTAAACGATCAACTTTTAATTAAAAATATCAATTTGTAAGAAAGTTAATTTTTTTACCAAATATTTAAATTTGCAAATCAAATAAGAAGTTTCTGCAAAATAGTTAAGTTTTGATCTAAGCTGATGATTCTTCAACCAAAAAATAAATGAATTTGTTACAACGTAAAATTTTTCAAACGAAAAAGATAAATTGTCAAGAAAAAAGTAAATCCACAAAAAATGCTTCGATTTTTAATCGAAAAGAAGAAGCTTAAAAAGAAACACGTTTTTCACAAAACAGTACAATGTTGAAACAAATAATATTAATAATTTTTAACCTAATGGTTAATTTTCTACAAAAAAGGAAGAAAAACAAATTGTCAATGAAAAATAATAAAATGTTCAACCAAATGGATGCATTCACAACTAAAAACGATCAAATTCTAACTGAAAATATAATTTTGTAAGAAAAATGGAATTTTTTAATTTTTAGTGAAGATAATTAGTTTTCAACGCAAAATAATAGGAATCTTCGACAAAATAGTATAATTTTCAGACAAATTAACAGATGTATTTTCAATTAAATAAATACAGTTTTTACAAAATAATTAAATTTTTAACCGACCAATAGTCTTTTTAACCAAATTTTCAGCTGAAAAAATACATTTTTAGCCAAAAATAGAACAGGTAAATTTTCAAAAAAATTAATAATGTTAAAAAAAAGAAAATATTTGAAACCAAAGAGTTTTTAATAGTACATTTTTCAAATGAAAGAACTTAAAATGTTATCTCTGCAAAATTACAGAACTTTAAACTAAAAATCTTTTAAAATTGAAGAGCTTTAAATTTTTTCAACTTAAAATAAAAAATTACCTAATTTTAAGGACTTGTATAATAATTATTGTGGAATTTGGAAGAGTTGGAATTGAAAACTTGTCTTTTGATTTAAAAAATTAACAATTATAAACCATGAAAGATTTTAATTTGACAATTAAAAGTTCTGTAATATTTATGATTTAAATTTAAAATTTGGAAAATTTATAATTGAAAACTTAATTTGTGGCCTTTAAAATTATGCAAATACAAGAATATCTGTTTAAAATATAATAGTTTTCAATTGAAAATTTGAAAAATTGAACTCTTTAAAAAGATATTTCACTAAACAAGTTTCTGAATTCTCAATCTCACATTAACTTACTAATTTTTCCTTTGCTTCTAATTCCTGCTGAGATAAAATCTTATATTTAAATAAAATATGCTGATTGCTGAAAGCCGATCAAAATTTAATTTAAAATTAAAATACCACAGATGCTTCGCTCGTGATTCGCGGAATGCAAAACTTATAACAATCGACTTTTCCTGGTTGATTCTGAATCTCGAGATACCGGAAATTCTTCGCCGTTCCTTCGGTGTATAAGAGCCACTATTTAACATCAACGAGGCACAAATTAAGATAAGCAGTTGAGCCAACAAATATTTCAGTTTGCGGTAAATTATCGTGTTTGCCATACCATCAAAATAGTAGAATAAATACGACATCCGAAATTAAATTACCCAGGGAAAGAGATGAGAACAGATGGATCCTCTCGGAGCTAAATTTATCAGATTCTAGCATGGAGAGTCATCGAGTATCAGTAAATGTAGTAATAACAATTTCTCTCGAGATTCATGTGGAATTATTAAACCCAGCATTATTCAACACCTCGGACACCCAGAGTCGCGTGGGCGAGCTGGACACTGCGCTCTATCCTGCTCATATACAAACCCACCCATGTAAAGAGAAACTGACAAGGTACTCGATCACCGCCACATGCACCACCGCATTGGCAATGCAAGTAAGTCTCTTCATTGACTCGGCTGATCAGAAGACGTGAGGTCTGATCTCTTTCAACTATTACTGAGGCATCTTTAAACCTCACTCTCACGGTCATTTATGGGACAGTCGCCAGCACTTTTCAAGAATAGGGTTAGTTACTGCAACCGCCTGATAATTACCCTAGAAGTTCTCCACCAATTCTATTTTTAGATTAGGAATATGAAAAGTTATAATGTTCCACTAGAAGTGCTCTACCAATCCCATTTTTAGCTCAGAAGCAGTAGCCGTCCAATTATTATCCTAAAAGTAGATCTATTCCAATTTGAGCTCAGAATGAGGAAAATTCCAATTCTTTCCCTAGAAGTCTGCCAGTCATATTTCCAGCTTATAAACAGAAGCAGCAAAATCGTTACTTTAGTAGTGTTTCATAAATCCTGTTTTTAGCTTAAAAGCTGGGTAGCCCAATTATGACGTTAGAACTATCCCAACAATTTAATTTCCAGCTCAGAAATACATTTATTGCTATTATTACGCTAAAATAAAATCACATTCACAACTTAGAATGAGGAGCAGCCGTACTATTATTCTAAGAGTGCTTCACTAATGCAATTTGCAGCCCAAAAATAGGTGCAGTCCTTAAGTTCCTCTAAAAGTGCTGTCCCAATTATCACGCTAGAACTACTCAAATAATTTGATTTCCAGCTCAGAAATAAAGTGATTCCAATTTCAACGTAGGGAAATTCTATTTTCAACTCTGAATGAGTCGCAATAGAATTATTACCTTAGCAGTTCGCCAATCCGATTTTCAGCTTAAATACAGCTGCAGTATAATATATTTCTCTGACAATACTCCACCAATCCTATTTTGAGCTCAGAAGCAGTAGCAGTTCTAATACTTCTCTGAAAGAGTTTCACCAATTCCATTTTTAATTTAGAAACAGTAGCAGCCTAATTATTTCCCCAAAAGTGTACAAGTGTCATTTTCAGATTAGGCATAGGCACAGTTAAATTTTGATTCTAGAAGTGTTCCACCAATCCTATTTTCAGTTCAGACATAGCAGAAGTTCTAATATTTCTCTGGAAGGGCTCCATCATTCTCATTTTTAGTTTAGAAACAGTATCAGCTTAATAATTCCCCTAAAAGTGCTCCATCTAATTTTAACCCTAGACACAGGTGCATCCTATTTTGACTCTAAAAGTGCTCCACCAATCCCATTCTTAGTTTAGAAACAGTATCAGTTCGATTATAACCATAGAAGTGCTCCGTCCCATTTTTAACTTAGACACAGGAGCAGTCTTATTGCGACTCTAGAAGTGCTCCACCAATTTCAATTTTAGTTTAGAAACAGTAGCAGCTCAATTATTTTTCCAGAAGTCATCGTCCCATTTTCAGCTTAGACACAAGCGCAGTTCAATTTTGACTCTAGAACTGTTCAACGAATCCCATGTTCAGTTCAGAGACAATAGAAGTCCTAATATTCCTCTGGAAGTGCCCCATCAATAAAATTTTTAATTTAGAAACAGGAGCAGCTCAATTATTTTTCTAGAAGTGCATCAGTCCCATTTTCAGCAAAGACACAGTTGCACTTCTAATATTCCTCTAAAAGAGCATGACCAATCCCATTTAACAGCTAAGAAGAAGTTGCCGTTTAATTTTGACTGGAAAAGTGCTCCATCAGTCCCATTTGTAGTTTAGAAACAGAAGCAGTTATAATATTTCTCTATAAGTGCTCCACCAACCCAATTTCTAGTTTAGAAACAGTAGCAGTTTTAATATTCTTCTGGAAGTGCTCCACCAATCCCATTTTTAGTTTAGAAACAGATGCAGTCCAATTTTGACTCTAGAAGTGATCCATCAATCACATACAAAGTTCAGAAACAACAGCAGCCCAATTATTATCGTAAAAGTGCATCCAATTTTGAGCTGAGAAACAGGGAAAAGCTAATTACTTCCTTAGAAATGCACTAATCCAATTTTTAACGCACAAAGAGAAATAGCACAATTATTTCCCTAGGAGTGCACCAGTCCCAATTGAGGCTAAAAAACAGGAGCACTCAAATCATTACATGAGCAGTGTTCCACACATCCCATTTTTAGCTCAGAGACAAGAGTAGCCAAATTATAACGCTAGAACTACTCCAAAAATCTTATTTACAGATCAGAAACAAAGTTAATTAATTTATTACTCTAGAAAAATCACATTTTCAACTCAGAATGAGGAGCAGCAGTATTATGACACTACCTTACCTTAGTAGCTCTAATATTCTTCTAGAAGTGCCACGAACCTTATTTAGAGTTTAGAAACATTATCAGTTCAGTTTTGATTCTAAAAATGCACCATCACTCCTATGTATAGCTCAGAAACGCTAGAAGTTCAATTATTAACCTAGAAGTGAATCCATCCCGTCTCGAGCTCAGAAACAGGAAAGTCCCAATTATATCCTTACAAGTAAACCTAGAAGTGCATCAGGCTCATTTTCAGTATAAAAACGGAAGCAGTGCAATTGTTATTTCAGTAGTGTTCGACAAATCTCAAGTATAGCTCAGAAACAGGAGTAGCCCAATGACGACGCTAGAAATACTCGAACAAGTTCATTTTTAGCTCAGGAATGAAGTTAATCCAATTGTTAGGCTAGAAGTGCTTCAACAACTTTATTTCAATCATTGAAACAGAATGATTCCAATCATTAGGCTAGAATAGCGTCAATTTCATTTTCAGCTTAGGAACAGGTAAACCCCATTTATTTCCCGAGAATTGCATTAATCCTATTTTCAACTTATAACGATGAGTAGCTCGATTATTTCGTTACGATTGTTTATAAAATCAGTAACCTGGAAGCCCACCACTCTCATTTTAAATATAGGAATAACAGCAGCCGAAATATTATCCTACAAAAATTTCATTTTGAGCTCATAAACATCAGCTGCCTAATTATTACCACAAGACAATTCTATTTGCTACTTAGAAACAGAAGCTGCATTATAATTATCCTCGAAGTGTTCCATTACTTTTATTTTTACTTCAGAAACGAGAGTAGCTTAATTATTGTTCTAGATTTGTATCAATCTTATTTTTAGCGTAAAAAGAGCAGTAGCCTAATTTTTAACCTAGAAGCTCATCAATTCCTTTTTCAGCTCAGAAAAAGGAGTAAACTAATTATTATACTAGAGCTCAATTATGGGACAATGGCAGAACTTCTCAAGAGAAGGGGTAGGTACTGCAGCAGCCTAATTATTACCCTCAGAGCTCTCGCCCAATTCCATTTTTAGATAAGAAACAAAAGTGTTTTCTGATAAGTACAACAATCCTATTGTCAGATCACCAATAGCAGCAGTCAAATTATTACCTTAGAAATGCACTAATCCCACGTCCAGCTTAGAAACAGTAGCAGTTCAACTGTAATTTTACAAGTGCTCCACCAATCCCTCTTCCAGCTCACTATCAAAAACAGTAGCAGTCCAATTATTACTCTTGGAGTGTTTCATCAATATACTGTTAAGCTCAGAAATGGCAGAAGTCTAAATACTACACTGAAACAATCCTTTTTTCAGTTCAGAAATAGAAGTGGTTGAATTATTACGCAAAATGTACTTTACCAATTCCATTTTCATCTCGGAGGCCAAAGTAGTCCAATTGATTTCCTAGATTTGCAATAATCCTATTTCCAATTCAAAAACTGCAGTAGCACCTAATTATTTCCCAAAAAGTAAAAATATCCCATTTTTAGAGCAGAAAGATGAGAAACCCAATTATTTACCTGGGAGTGTTCCAAAAATCCAATCATTAGCTCAAGAACTAGAGCAGCACAATTATTACTCTAGACGTGCATTTGTCAAATTTTCAGCTCAGAAGCAGGATTAGGCTAAGTTTTACGTTCGAAGTGATCCACGAATCCCATTTCCAGCATTGGATTTGTGCACTCCTTTAGTTATAGTTGGTCAGCTGTTGTTTCGAAGCTGAAAATGGGATGGGTGCACTTCTAGGGTAGTCATTATGCTGCTCATGTTACTGAGCTAAAAACGAAATCGATGGAATTTTGGAGTTTTAATTGGACTTTTGCTATTTCTAGTTTGTAAATAGGATCTAGGGTAATAGTTGAGCTGCTGCTGTTTATGGACTAAAAATAGGATTGCTGAAGCTCTCTTTGTGTCATAATTGGTCTGCTGCTGCTCCTGAGCTGACAAAGGGATTGTTGCACTTTTAGGATAATAATTATGCTACTGTTCCTACACTGAAAATGGAATTGATAGACCTTTGGGGCAATAGTTGGGCTATTGCTATTTGTGGGTTAAAAATGGGATTGGTGCACTTTTGGGGTAATAATGGGACAGCTCTTGTTTCTGAACTGGAAATACAATCAGTGCACATCTGAGGTAATATTTGTGCTGCAGTTGCTCTTAAGTTGAAAAAGAGATTGGTACATTTCTAGGATAATAATTGAGCTGGTTTTTTTAGAAAATAAAAATAGGTTAGATGAAGCGCTCCTAGAGTTATAATTGGTCTACTGTCGTTTCTGAGCTGAAGACGAGATTGATTTCTAGGCTAATGACTATGTTGCTGCTATTTCTAAGCTGAAAATAGAATTGATGGACTTTTGGGGTAAGAATTTTGCTCTTGCTATTTCTCGGTCGAAAATGGGATCGGTGCACTCCTGGGGTAATAATGTGGACAGCTGATGTTTCTAAGCTGGCAATAAAATTGGCGTTTATCTTGGGTAATATTTGAGGTGCAGCTATTTCTAAGTTTAATAGGGGATTGGTGCACTTCTAAGGTAATAATTGCACTTCTAAGGTAATAATTGCACTACTAAAGTTATGATTGGTCTGCTGTTGTGTCGGAGCTGAAAATGGAATTGATGAGCTTTGGGAATTATAATTTAACTTTTGCTATTTCTGGGTTTGAATAGGATCTAGGGTAATAGTTGAGTTGCTGCTGTTTTTGGACTGAAAATAGGATTGCGAAGGCGCTGAAAAGTTAAAAATAGAATTGATAGACTGTTGGGGTTATAATTGGGCTACTGATATTTCTAGATTGTAAACGGGATCTAGGGTAATAGTTGAGCTTCTCCTGTTTTGAACTAAAAATAGGATTGCTGAAGTGTTATTGGGGTATTTGTTAGTCTTCTTTTGTTTTTGTGTTGAAAACGGGATTGGTGTACTTCTAGGATAATAATTATGCTGCTGCTTCTAAGCTAGAAATGAAATTGATAGACTCTTAGCGTAATAATTGGACTGTTGCTATTTCTGAGCTGAAAATGGGATTCGTTTCTAGGTCAATAACTATGCTGCTATTGTTTTCAAGCGGAAAATGAAATTGATGGACTTTTGGGGTGATAATTTTTCTGCTTAAATTTCTAAACTGAAAATCGGCTGATTGCATTTTTAGGATAATGATTAGCTTATGCTATTTCTGAGCTAGCAATGGAATTGGTGTCTTGAATGGCGATATTCAGGTATTATTTGGACCGTTTCTATTTTTCAACTAAAATTTCATTGTTGCAATTCTAGGGTAATAGTTAAGCTGCTGCTTCTAAGTTGGAAATTGGATTTATGTATACTTCTCGAGCAATAATTAGGCTGCCGCTTTTTCTAAACCGAAAATGGGATTTATGGTACTTTAGGGTAATAATCTGGATTTTGCTTTTTGTTTATTAAAGCCACTCAAAACTTTCACCTTTTATTCTTTCGCTGTATTTAGTAGTTCAAGAACAAAGAAAATAATCTTATCCTGGTACAAGTTTGCTCGCATTATTGGTCATGGTTGCAACTAGCTTAAGGCGCTTATGATTTGTATTTTATAGTTTGTAGTCTATAGTTTATAGTTTACGTTATCAGCCCCTTAACCACGAATCTTCGTCCTTTACTAAGAAATTAGTAAGCGGTTACTGGTATCGATGAGAAAACTCTGCTCGCGGCGAAGACGCAAAAACAATAAATATCGGGTACCCTCGAGGATTTTCAATGTAAAACCAATCGCATCAATAAAGGATGAACACTAAAGAGCCTCGATTGTAAATTGTATGGACGAATACCAGCTAAGCAACTACTCAGTACTCACTGACTTGGTTCTAGTCCCCCTTTTTTTCCATTCAAGTAAAGCTCGGCCACTAGAACCAGATCGCAGATAAGGCAATCTACAACCTATCCTAACACTAAACCTTGCACTAGGCTCCGGATCCTGTTTTGACTTGCGTGAATGATGATTGAGGCAAACATGAAAATCTTCTTACAATTCAAATTTGAAATAGAATAAACAAAAGAAGTACAATAATGAAAAAGAGAGTCCCTAAATCCCATTTTTAGCCAAGAAAAAGCAGCAGCCTAATTAATACTAGAAATGTACCAATAATTTTATTAGCTTAGAAAAAGAAGCAGCCAAATTATAACTCTAGAAGTGTTCCACCAATCCTATTTTGAACTCAGAAAAAGTGGAATATTTTTCCGCCCTGTGGTAGATTTAAGGGGCGAATCTTAAATTTAAAAACAGAACCTAATAGGTGGTGGCCCTGCGGACTAAATGTCAAATATCCTTAGTGAATGCAGTGAGTAATTGAGATAACATTGAGTAACACATTTCATGTGTTACAAGACCTTTTGTTAAGGCTGACAACATCATTTCGGTCAATCCAGTTGTACTCTTTTCCAATTGGAATGCAAAAAGAATTAAATATCTTCAATGTAACCCGGTCGGACTCCCTTGTATTTACTAACTATTTTTAAGGTCTAATCCGCAAGGCCGCCACCTATTATATTGTTATTTAGAGTTTTGAGTTTTCCTTGAAAACTAATTTAAGACGGGAGGAAATTCTAGTTTGATCATAAGTTGTAGAACTGAAAAGATAAGGCGCCAAATTGATTTGCATACCTAATATATCCTAGAAGTGCATCAATCCAAATTTTAGTTCAAAAACAGGAATGGCCTAATTCTTACCACATGAGTATTTTGAAAATCCCATTTAAAACTCAATAAAATCAAAATATTCTTTTCGTACTGAGGTAGTTTCACAGAGAAAACCTTAAGCATTAAAACACACTATAATAGGTGGCGGCTTTGCGGACTTAACCTTCAAAATCCTCAGTGGATACAATGGCGACAGACAAGGGGTATTTGAGACACTGCAGTCTTTTTGCTTTTCAATTCAAAATTACTATTGAGAAATCTCTGGAACACCTTTCACAAGTGTTATGTATTGCAGGACCTTTTCTAAGGTTCACCAAATCATTTCAGTCGCCTCAGTTTTTTTTTTCAATTGTAACGCAAAAATAATGCGATGTATCCAATGTTCCTTGTCAGGCACCATTGTATTCACTTATTATTCTTACGGTTAAGTCCGCAAGGCCGCCACCTATTATATTGTGTTTTAAAGCTAAAGCTTGAAAAATTAATTGGCAGGCCTAATATTTCATTGAAAATACGACAGTTTGGTTACAAAATAATATTTTTTTCTCAAAAAATCAATAAACTGGCTGATAATTAAACCACTTCGAATCTTCTTAATTAAAAAAGCATCTTTTCCGTTTAGTATTTATTTTATTTTCTTCAAAAAATATATTTTTAAGGAAATTCATATCTTTGCTTAGTTTTTTAAATTAGAAATGGAGCCTTCAGATTTTTTTCCTAAAAATTGGTATTTTTGTGGAAAATTTGAACTTTTTGTATAAAATTCAAATTTTTTGATAAAATTTGATGTTTTTAATTGAAAAATCAAATAATTGTTCAAAAGTTAAACTATTTATTAACAATTGAACTATCTATTGAAAACAATTGTATTTTGTTTAAAAATTAAACTTTTTGGTACAACAATTATTTAAACATTTGGTTAGAAATTAACATTTTCTTATTGAACATTCAACTACTTTGAAAAAAATTTAAGAATCACTTCTCGCCGAAAATTTAACTTCTTTGTTGAAAATTCGTTTCCTTTTTTCTTTTTTTATCGGAAAATTAAACTATTGAATTTTCCTTTTGAAATATATACTTTATGAGTTAAAAATTGATGTATTTAAAAAAAATTCATTTACAGGGTTTGGAAGTTAATCTTACTTTTTTAATTTATCTTTTTAGTTAAAAATTCTACTACTTATCTAAAAGCATGTTTGTTTCAAAAAATATCTTTTCCAGTTCAAAAGTCAACTATTTGGTTTAAAATTTGTCTTTCTTAATTGCAAATTTATCTGATTGGTTAAAGATTCAGATATTTTGTTAACATTTTTTTTGTCAAAAATTAATTTTTTAAATGGAAATTTATCATGTCATTGCAAACAAATTATTTTATTTGAAACGAACCTTTTTCGTTGAAAATTAATGAGGGTTATCTCGCTTATAAATTTAAGTTTTTGGCTGAGAATTTAATAATTTGTCTAAGAATTAATCTACTTTCCAGAAAATCTAGCGAAATTTTAAAAGTAATTTTTGGTTAAAAACTCAACAATTTCATTGAGAATTCGTCTTTTTGGTTAAATATTAAATTATGTATCAGAAAATTATTTTATTTTTTTCTGAAAAATTAACTTTTGTTGCAGAAAATTTATGTATTTTGTTGAAAAATTAACTTTACCTTAAAGTGCTTTTTAAGAGTAAACCTTCAACTTTAAAACACAATACACTAGATGGCGTCCTTGCGGACTTAACCTCAAAGGTCATTACAATATTGATTTTTTAATCGAAATAAAAAAAGACACCATTGTCTTCACTGATGATTTGGAAGGTAAACGTCCGCAGGACAGCCACCTATACTATTGTGTTTTATAGCTTAAAGTTTAATTTTTGTAACTATCTTAGGAAAAATAATATTCAAATTTAATCAAGAGTTACAAGACATCGAAGGAAAAGCACCGAATTCATTTGTGGATCTACTAATTGCAATGCTCTTGTTTCTGAGTTGAAAGTGGAATTAAGTTCGGATGATAATGATTTTTTGTAACTTTTGATTAAAGTTGAATTCTTTCCTCTCCGAAGGTTGCTCTAAAGGATGAAACTTAAGTTTTAAAACACAATATTATAAGTGGCGGCCTTGCGGACTTAAACCGTAAAAATAATTAGTGAATACAATGGTTTGTGAGAAGGAACATGGGAGACATCGCATTATTTTTGCGTTCCAATTGAAAAAATACAACTGGGGCGAGCGAAATAATTTGGTACACCTGAGAAGAAGGTCCGGTAACATATAAGATGTGTAAAAAGTAGTACCAGAGGATTTTACCATAGTGATATTTGAATTGGAATACAACAAGACGCCGTATTGTCTTCATTAAGGATGAAAATTAAGTTTTAAAACACAGTATTATAAGTGGAGGCCTTGCGGACTTAACTTTGAAAATAATTAGTGGATTCAATAATTTTATAGTAGGAATATTAGAGACATTCCGAGAAGAAGAGATAGAGGAGAAAATGAGTGGGGAGGAGAAAGAGGAAAAAAACAAGATACTGAATCTAGAGGAAAAGAAATGTTCAAAGAGCTTAAAGGAGATAGGATGGTTAATCATAAAAGGAAAAATATAGGGAATGAGGAAGGGTAATATATGCGCTCTGGAGGAAAAAAGGGAACGGTAATTGATTACGTAACTAGAGTGAGAAAACATTAATGGCAATATGGATATAAAGGAAGCAAGGGAAGGAAAATAATAGTTCAAAGAAAAGGTCAAGACTATCAAAATGGGAGAGAAAAACCTAAAGAAGGAGATGGAAATAATAATAGAAGAAACAAAAAGATGATAAGAGTGCACAATCGAAGAAGATGTTAGGGAAGCCGCAAATAGAAGTGGTCGGATGAGGAATGGAAAGGGATGAAGAAGGTTCGAAAAAAATAAAATAAAAGTCTTGAAGAAGAGGTGGAGAAGTTTAGAATGGAAGAAGTGTTTTATGTGATAGTAAATAGGGATATAAAAGAAAGGGATGAGTAAGCCACGATATTGAGATGGAAGGATAGAATTTTTTTTAATGATTTGCTAATAGGAGTAGAGAGGAAAGTTTGGCAAGTAGAAAAATATGGTAGTGAGGGAGATGGGGAAGAGAAGGTCACAAGGGAAGGAATACTCAAGTTGTTAGGAATCAGAAAAGATGGAAAGGCACCTTTTTAAGATATGATGTCAAATAAAGTCTGGAAATATGAAGAGAAAGAAACAAAGAAATGAGTATGCATAATATGCAATAGAGTACGGAGAGGAGAGCTGTGGAAAGAGTTATCGACAGAAGAAGTAGTGGTACCCAGAGTAAAGGAAGGCGAAAGGGAGAAGGCTAAATGTTATAGGGGAGTGACGCCAATGCCTAGATCGAACAAATTTAACAAGGAAGTAGAGAAAAAAAGATGGAGCCACCGAATCAGAAAGTGTACAGAAAAAAAGAGGGAGATAGACATCAATATATGCAGATAGATGGAAAGGAAAGAGATCGATAGGGAAAGAGAAGATGGATCAGAATAGAAAAATGATGAATGGAAAAGAAGGTAAAGGAAGGGATGTATTGGAAAAAGAAATGAGAGCATTTATAGGAAGGCTTTAGGAGAGGAATGGAAAATAATGGAAGCTGATAAGAGAATGTGGTCAAGATTCTAGGGGGGATGGATTTGGTGAGTAGTGGATGAAGGAGTTGGAGGGAATATTTTAACATTCCTAGCCGGAAAGAGACTTGAATGCGCTGATTTGAGTGACTTTAAGGCCTGCACAAGACAGATTGATCCTCTTTTTTTCGTCTGCAGATCTCTATAAAAAGGAATGACTAAAAAAAGGTAAAAGAATGTGAAAAATGTAGAGGTGGTAAAAAGTTTGAACAAACAATGGGCTATTATGTAAATACGCAAATTAAAGAATGCGGTTAAATTTTTTATCAGTCTCGAAACAAGGGTATGATCTACTGAACGGCGCCACTCGAGTTAAACGTCGTGCGCTATAGACGAGCAAATGTGCAGTTACTTTTTTACGTAGCCGTCGAAAAACCAGACGCCATTACCCGACAAGTGGCTGTGAAGGCAGGAGAAGCAAGGCTTTGAAAAAAAGGTATTCTTGGGTATGAAGAGGCGATTCGAAATTTATGAACCTAAGAATAGCGCGTCTTTTCTTAAAGCTTCTCTCTCTGGCTCACCTGTCTTCGACATACTGATCAAGAATTCCCTGTATTGTAGAAAATAAAACAGTTGAAATTACAGAAAAAATTTTAACTCAAAAGGACAAACGAGTGTTTAAAAAGCGACCTCAAAATATAAAAAATAGGATATCATTTGCTCGTCAAAAAAAAAATTCTGAGTAGCGGTTTTAAGAAATGACGTGATTTTTGACCTGTTCCTCCCACTTTTGACAATTTCAGACACCCCCCCCCCCTCATCCCTCAAATAATTAGTGAAAAATATTTTTAAAATGTTTTCTCCATTTTTTAAAAAGAATTCTTATTTTGTACTGTTTTTCCCCAGATAATGTTAATAGTAACTAATAAGAACATTTAACTGGGGAATATTTTCTAACCTAACATTTAACTGTACCAGTTGAAGATTTATGCTTTTAGTCAAAAATTCAGCACTTTGCTTGAAAATGTAACTGGTCGTTTGAAAATTATTTTCTCGGCAGAAAAATTAACTATTTTATTGTTGATGGGCATTTATATAAAAATACAATTTTTTGTTGAAAATGTATCTGATTTAGTAGAAAATCCAATGGGTTAGTTAAAAAGTCATTTTTTTTTAATTCGGCTTTTTCAGTAAAAAAGTAATGCTTGTGGTAGTAAATTCAATCACTTGGTTAACAGTTCATGTACTTTGTTAAAAATACAATAATTTTGTTAAAAAGTAATTTTCAGTTTAACAATTATAAGATTTTAGATGAAAATTCTACTATATGGTTCAAATGCTTCCTTTTCATTATAAAAATAATGTTCTTTGTAATTAATTCAATTTTTTATTGAAAAATTATTCTGCGTAGCAAAAAATTAAACAATTTTGTTAAAGAGTCGGTTTTGGTAGAAAATTAATTTCTTTGGATCATGTATTTTTTTGAAACTAGTCTTTTTGGTAAAAAATGAAACTTCTGAGTTCAACTTTAAACTAATTGTTTAAATTAATTCGTTAATTAAAAATTAAAAATTAAATTAGAAAATTTAATACTTGGTTAGAAATTGGTTTGCTTTTTCTTTTAAAAATTAGTTATTTTACTGAATAAATTTAACTTCAAAAATTCAACTATTTTGTTGAAATTGCCATTATTATTTTATAAATTTAACTTTATGCTTTAAAAATAAAAAATTTAGTGACGTACATAACTATTTAATTAAAAATTACGTTTTGTCTTTAAAATTTGTCATTTTTGTACTATAGTAACATTTTTGGTGAAAAAAAACAACTAACTGATTGAAGGTCGCACGGCTTGAATAAAAATTTATTTTGTTGTGAAAGATGTATAATTTTTTTTAAAAATTCATCTCTGATGATTCGTTTTTTTTTTTGTAAAAGTCAATTTTTTATATTAAAATGCAACGCTACCATTTTTGGTAGGAAATTCAAGTATTTCGTTAAAAATAAATTTACTCCTTCAAAAATTAAACAATTTAGCGTCAAAATTCTAGAATTTAGATGAAAATTAAACTATCTAGTTAAAAATGAATTTCTTGTTAAATTTCATATTTAATTCACTTCTTTGGATAAAGACTTAAATATTTGTTTAAAAATTCGTGTTTTCGGGATGAATTTAGTTGGCCAAAATTTGTTTTTAATCATTTATTTTTCTTGATTAAAAATTAAATTCTTGCTTGACATTTCATCTTTTAATGTATAAACTTGGATCTTTTATTGAAAATTTGTGTTTTTTGGTAGAAAATTAGTATTCTTGTTAGAAAATTGAAATATTTTGTTGATACATCTTTTTGGTCAAACAAACAATTTTCTTTCATTATAAATCAAAATTTCAATCTTTTATGCTCGATATATCAACTATTTTCTTTTTCTATGAAAATTCATCGTTTTAATTTAGAATTCAATTATTGGTTAAGAATTATACTATTTTTTAAAAGTTTAATAGGTTTCTTAAAAATTCAAATATTTTATTAAAAATTTAATTATTTGCGTGAAAATTTCATAATTGGTAAATGCTTCATTAGTTTGTAGAAAATTTAACGATCTGTTAATTCATCTTTTTTGGCAAAAACTCAACTTGCTTTAATTTTAAATCAAAATTAATATCTTGTTTGGTTAATGTCTAAACTATTTTATTTTTCTTCAAAAATTCAGCTTCTAAATTAAAAATTTAATAACTTGATTAGGAATTAAACTATTTTGTTAAGAGTTGAATTATTTCACTTAAAGTTCAACTATCTTGTTAAAATTTTAAATATTTTATTTAAAATTAAATTATTTTGTGAATTCGCGATTCTTTTTTTAATTCAATTTTTTGCTGAAAATGCGGACTTCTTTCATTTTAATTGAAGTAGAAATATTTTTGGTTAATATTTCAGCTATTTTATTTTTCTTTAAAAATAAATATTTGTAATCCAAAATTTGATTACTTAGATACAACTTTTACTATCTTGTTGAAAGTTTAATAATTTTCTTGAATATTTAACTATTTTGTTGAAAGTTTTATTATTTTGTTGAAAACTCAACTGTTTTGTTCAAATTTTAATTATTTTCCTAAAAATTCAACTATTTTTTTGAAGACTTAATTATTTTGTTGAAAGTGCAACTGACTTGTTAAAAATCTTTCTTTTGGATAGAAGGTTGAAAATTTAACTTTCTTCATTTTTATTTCAAAAATGAATTACTTGGTTAAAAATTCTACTATTTTGTTAGAAGTTTAATTATTTTCTTTAAAATTCAACAATTTTGTTGAAAGTTTAATTATTTTGATGGAAGTAAAACTATTTCTCGTAAATTTTAATTATTTTGTTTTAAAATTCCACTATTTTGTTAAAAGTTTAATGATTTGGTTGAAAAATTATCATCTTGGAAAAGTAAAATTATTTTGTTGAAAACTCCAATAGTTGGTTCAATTATCTTTTTTGGTACAGAATTGCACTTTCTTTCATTTTAAATAAAAATAAAAATTTTGTTTGGTTGATATATCAATTATTTTCTTTTTCTTTGAAAATTCGATTACTTGTATGAAAATTACACTATTTTGTTAAAACTTTTATTAATTTCATGAAAATTCTACTATTTTAAGTTTATTTATTTTTCTTGAAAATTCACCTTTATTTTAAAGTCCTCTAATTAGGAAAATTCGTTATTTTGTTAGTTAAATTAATCTTCTGGATTAAAATTTTACCATTTTTTGGGATAAAATTAACATTTCCGGTTAAAAATAATTTTATTATGGCTTAAAATTGAACTACTTGTTTGAAAGTTGATTTTTTTTGTTAAAATTGAACTTTTTTTTTAAAATTTAAACTTATCTTTTCTGATAGAAGATTAATTTTGTTTGTTGAAAACTCACCTTTTGTCTACAAATTCAACTATTTGGGTAAACTCTATTCTTTGTAGATAGAAATTCGCCTTTTTTGGTATAAAATTGATCCTTGTAGTTAAAATTTTTTTTTAAATTGGACTACTTGGTTGAAACTTTCATTTTTTGTTATGAATTTTTTTTATAATTCTTCATTTAATTTGGAAATTTAAATATTTTTCAAAAGTGTATCTTGTTGGGTTAAAAATTATCTTTCTCGTTAAAAATTCATATTTTCATGCATAAAAAAGTCAAATGTTTTCTCAAGCACAAAAATTTTTTTTTTTGGTAAAAAATTAATTTTATTGGGACAAAGTTCATCCATTTAAATGGCCAATACCACCGTAAATCAGTTTTAAATTCACGTAGTTGAAAATTCGATTTATTTTGTGAAAACAAATTTTTGAATGAAAAATAAAACAATTTGTTATACAATTAAACTATCTGGTCAAAAATAATATATATTTTTTAAATTTATATTTTCGAATCGAAAATTCAAATTTATTTCTTTTTAGTTTAGAATTAAAAACATGTTTTCTACTTTTAAATACAAAACTACGAATAGGAGTGAGCGTGGTGAAGT
>NC_046657.1:73083999-73086131 GCF_010883055.1 Belonocnema kinseyi | reverse complement strand
GCGAACCCTGATTTGTAAGAATTGTTAGAAATCAGTGAATTTTCGAAAGTCTGCAACAAAATCTCATTTGTATTTTCTTACCGAGCTCTATGCCCCAGTGCTCACCAATTACACCTGCAATTCTGCGTAGTCAGAAGAGTAAAAGTCCTTACCTGAAGGCATAAATAATGCTGGAGGCGTACCATGAAAAAAGCATCCTGTTATGGAATAACTATTAAAAAAATATTTCCCTTTACCTCTATTTGTTTAAATGATTATGAGGCTTTGTTTATCTGTGTTTTTTTTGTTTGAGAAATTTCAATTATTACTGAATATATTTTATAATTGCTATTAACTGGTTGCGGTTTTACTTATAATTTTCTTGTTTATTTTCTATTATTGTATTGTATTATTTATTTATTATTGTAGTATTATTACAAGCGTGCGGTCATAATAAAACCTTTAGTAATAATTGAAACTTTCACAATCAAAAAATTAATTTATTAATGAATCACCTTACAAAAAAAATAATATTATAGGATATTCAGTATAGGCCTACAATGATTTTCGTGTAAGGGATTTTTTATCACTTTTTCGGCATTTTAGAAAATTCGCTACAGATGATCAGTATAGAAATTAATGGCGATGAAATACTGAAAGAATTAATACAGCAAATTGAGCAAGTACAAAAAATGTTTTTTTTTATTTATTTAAGATAGAATTTCAAAAATAATTTTAAAAATTCTCATGGATTTAATTTAAAAATTAAACTATTATGTTAAAAATCTATTTTTTTTACTGAAAATTCTGTTATTTCATTTTTTGTTGCAAACATTTTTTTAAGTTAGAAGATTCAAATACTTTGTACTCTGTTTAAAATTATTCGTTTGGATTGATAATTGAATTACTTTATAAAAAGTTCGTCTTTTTTTTATACACTTCTTAAGGATCCCAAAATGAAGGTAAAGTTCGTTAAGGAGACATTGCTAATAAAAAAAATAGACCAAAAAATTTGTGAATGAGTTGCTACAAAATTCGCCATTTTTTTTATTTCAAAACTTTCCGTATAACTTGCACAGCATTATATTATTGAAATTTCCTAAACTAAAAGAAAAAGTCATCTTTTTGCACATTTTTATTAAGTTTGAGAATAACATTCGTAACTTTTTTTTTAGCGATTTTATTCGATAAGTTATGAATATCTTAATGTTCTAAAAAAGTTGTTCAAAATAGTTGATTGAAACCTCCAATTCTAATCCCAAATTTTGTCAACTGATCAAGTAAGTAATTTAATAGCTATCGATTTACTTTTTTAAATAAATGAGGTAAATTAACTTTTCAGTTTTAAATTTATATTTTCAAATTAAAAATATAATTGTTTTGATGGAAACTCGTTGTTTAGACTTGAACATTCAACAGCTTGGTTAACATTTTTTTCCTTCTTGACTGCAAATTTTTTTTGCTTGACATTTAAAATAATTTTATGAAAATTCGTCTTTTTGTTTCATAAATGTATCTTTTTAATTATAAATTTCATCTTTCCTAAACAAAAATGCAACTTTTGTTAAAAATTCATCAGTTTAGGTGGAGGCTTCAACAGATTATTTGAAAACTCGTTTTTTACAAATTAATTCGACTGATTTCAATTTGCAATTAAAATATTTTTTGGTTCAAATATCATCAATTTTATTTTTTGGTCAGCATTCACCTTTTTCTGGTTAACCTAATGCTTCAAATTCTAACAAATTCTTGAATTTTTAAATAAAAAAGACTAATTTCCTACCAAAAAAAAGTGAATTCTTGTCAAAAAATGTAATAGTTGATATTTCAACAAAAAAATGTTTAAATTACAAATTAAGAACAATTGAATTCATTAAATAAACAAACGAATTTTCTTCTAAAAATTTTGATTTGTAACCACAAAGACCAAATTTCTACTGAAAGACGTGACTTTTTAACCAAAAAATATTTTTTATCAAACAAAGAAAAATATTTCAACCAAATTTTTGAATTTTCTACTATGATGTTTTCAACCAAACAATTTCAATTTTGCTCAAAAAAGATGAAATTTTTTATTAAAATGATAATTTTTCGAACGAAAAAGACGAAATTTCAACAAAATAGTTGAAATATTAATTAAAAAAGATTTTTCA
>NC_046657.1:73079999-73083899 GCF_010883055.1 Belonocnema kinseyi | reverse complement strand
TATATTAATTAACTTCATAATTAATCATGTATTTTTTGTTCTAATTAATTAAATAACCTCTTTAAGTTTGAAAGTTCGAATGCTTGTTTGAAAATTAATGCATTTCGTGGAAAATCAATTTTTTTTACTCAAAATGTTATTATTATATTTTCGGTTGCAAGCTTATTTTTTCAGTTAAAAAATTCAACTAATTAGCTCTGTGTTAAAAATTAATCATTTTGGTTTATAATATAAAACTACTTCGTTAAAAGTTCGTCTTTTTCCGTTAAATTGAAATGGTTTTAAGTTGTTTTTTACTGAAAATTTAACTATTCTATTTTTGGGATAAATTGTTTTTATTTAAAAAATTCTACAATCTGGTTAAACATTAATTTTTTGATACTGAAAATTTTATTATTCCATTTTTGGTTGCAAGCCTTTTTTCAGTTAGAAAATTCAAATATTTGATTCTTTGTTTAAAATTAATCATTTGGGAAGACAATTGAACTACTTTGTTAAAAGTTCGTATTTTTTCGTTAAATTTTAATGGTTGAAAATATGTTTTTTTTTAAATTTTAACTAAATTCTATTCTTGGTTGTAAAGTTTCATTTTTTAAATTAAAATTCACCTATTTGGTTGGAAATTCATTTTTTTCTAAAAATTTTATTATTGTATTTTTGGTTGTAAGTAATTTTTTTAGTTTGAAAATTCAACTGCTTGTTTTAAAATGCATGCAGTTTGTAGAAAGTTAATTTCTTCCTACTGAAAATTGTATTCAATTCTATTTTCGATTCTAAGTTTTTTTTTAGTTTAAAAATTCAACTATTTCGTTCTGTGTTAAAAATTAATCATTTTAATTGATAATTAAAACTACTTTGTTAAAAGTTCGTCTTTTTCCGTCGAATTCAAATGGTTGAAACTTTTTTATTGCTGAAAATTTAAATATTCTATTTGTGGTTGTAAAGTTATTATTTTTGTAGCAAAAAATTTAATTATTTGGTTGAAATTT
Organism: Belonocnema kinseyi; assembly: GCF_010883055.1. NCBI lineage: Eukaryota > Metazoa > Arthropoda > Insecta > Hymenoptera > Cynipidae > Belonocnema > Belonocnema kinseyi. The sequence continues at coordinate 73,082,910 of NC_046657.1, read as the reverse complement.
TTGTTTATACTGAAAATTTTATTATTCTATTTAAGGCAGTAAACTAATTTTTTTACTTTAAAAATTAAACTGTTTGTTTGATAATTCATGCGTTTTTTTGAAAATTTATTTTTTCACTAAGAAATTTAATTATTCTATTTTCGGTTGCAAACCTATTTTTTTTTAGTTACAAAATTCATCATTTTAGTTGTTAATTGATCTACTTGTTTAAAATATGGTATTCTTTCATTAAATTCAACTGGTTGAAAACTCGTTTTTTTTTTTAAATAAAAATTTAAATGTTCTATTTTTGGTTAAAATTCTTTAAGCTTGAAAATTAAATTATTTAGTTTTTTTAATTAATTATGTTGGTATATAATTGAACTTCTTGTTTAAAAATTCGTTTTCTTTTTACAAAAAATTGAACTATTTTATTCTTGGTAGTGAAATTCTTTTAATAGAAAAGATATGTTTTTTAAATTAATTAATTAATTAATTTTTTATCAACAAAGTTAATTTTAAGGTAAGTACACCAATTTCTTTTTTTTGTGGTAGAACATTAATTTAGTTGACTGCAAATTTAACTATTTCATTTTCGGTTGTAAAATTAAAGTTCTTAGTTGAGCATTTATTTATTTATTATTTGAGATCTTATCATGTTAAAGTGTTTCTCGTAGAATTTAATTTTTTCCCTAATTTTTGATATTTTCTATCTACAATAATAAAAATACGACCACAAGTCGTTGTTGAAAGCCTTTAGATTTTTTATTCAGAGACATGCCACAATCTAAAACATACGACTCAGTTTAAAGATTCTGTCGTTCATAAATCAGAGTCAGACTTGCGAGAGAAGTCATCAATCGATAGCTGTAGAAATTGGATGGGAGAAGATATCTATAACTGGATCCTCCTTAAGCAAAGTCGGAACTTACAAGGTTAGATTTTTAACAAAAACGTAAATTTTCTACCAAAAACTTTAATAAGTTTTCAAGCGTAAACGAAAAATTTTCTACGAAAAAGTTGCATTTTCAACCATTAAAAATAAAAGATAATTTGGAACCAAAAAGTTCATTTTCAACCAAAAAGTTAAATTTTCTACTAAATAGTTTAAAAATGTTTAGGCCGAAAAAATAAACTTTCTACCAAATAGTCGAATTTTTAAATATAAGAGTTAAATTTTCCGAAGGAAAGTTAATTTTCACCCAAAAAGTTTAAGCTGGTACCAATTTGTTAAATTTTAAAGCGAAAACGACAAATTTTCTACAGAACAGTTCAATTTTTAATTTTTAAAAATAAATATGCAAAAAGAAGATAATTTTGAACAAAAAGTTAATTTTCAACCAAAAAGTTGATTTTCAAACTAAAATAAAGTTTTCTATAAAATTGTTACATTTTTAGGTTCGAAATACTAGCTTTCTACAAAATAAATGAATTTTCAACCAAAATAAATAAACATTGAACAAAAAAGTGAATTTTCAACTAAGAAATTAAATTTTTACAAATTTATTGGTAAAGTGGTTAAGTGGAAATGGCAAAGTGGTTCATAATAAACGTAAAAAAGAAAACTGCGGGAGCAGGGGTGTAGCGGGGTTGATTTGTGTGGGTTTAAAAGGGGTGAAAATGGTATTATTGTGATTTTCGGCGAAAGTGGACGTCAGAGAGAAAAGTGTTTCATAGCAAACATATGAATTATTAAAAAAGCTACAACTTTCGTGTTTGTGACTTTTTTACATAACCTCAAAATGTCCGAGAAAAATGCAAGAAACCGTGTTTTCTTTTTTTTCGTTTTTAGTTTTCATTTTCGCAAAATTAATTTTATTTTGACGAAAATCAATAAAAGTATACCTTTTTATGTCCTCAATATTCACCAGTTTTTTAGATGGAAAAATCAATTGGTTTCCGAGATAGTCATTTGTCCCGGTCCGAAATACTTTTTTTCAAATGAAATTTGTCCTTCAGAAAATCATCATACAGAGTTCTTTCAAGGCTCAATTTTTTTGTTTTGACATATACTTTCTGATGAAACAAAAAATATATATAGTCTCTATTGTAGAACATGCTCAAAAATTAAGAAAAAAACTTGAAAAGTGACTTTTGCAACAATTAATTTTTTACTTGATGTTGATAATTTATATAAATTGTAAAATATTTTTACAAATTTATTACTCCATTCAACTTGACGGAAAAAAATACGAAAAAAACTTTTGTTTATTATTTAACCAAAACTTCATTTTTGAACACTCACGCTAACAACATTCAAGTCGATTAATGAAGCTTTAGATGAACAAGGCAAAATATGAATTAAAAAATTTTTTTACAGAAATTTAACAAAAAATAAAAAAATAATTGATTATGGGGTAAAACAATTTACAATTCGTATTTTTCCTTATTTATCGGAAACTTCATTATTCGACTTGAATGTTGATAGCGTTAGCGTTCAAAAATGAAGTTTCTGGTCAAATAATAAAATACAGTATTTTTCGTATTTTATCCGTCAAATTGAATGGATTTATTAGTTTTTAAGATATTTTACAATTCAAACAAACTATCAACATTAAATGAAAAATGATTGTTGCAAAAGTCACTTTTCGAGTTTTTTAATTTGGAAAAAAAGTGTTTCGGACCGTAACAAATGACTATCTCGAAAACCAAATGATTTTTCCATCTAAAAAAATTGTGAATATTAAGGACATAAAAAGGTATACTTTTATAAAGTTTCGTCAAAATAAAATTATTTTTGCGAAAATGAAAAATAAAAAAACGAAAATAAAAAGAAAACACGGGTTTTCGCATTTTTTTGGCATTTTGAGGTTATGTGAAAAAGTAACTGATAAAAAAGTTGTAGATTTTCTTATAATCTTTATGTTTTCTGAAAAGAACACTTTTTTCTTTGACGCCAACTTTTTCTGAAAATCACAATACAATTTTCACC
>NC_046657.1:73067165-73079989 GCF_010883055.1 Belonocnema kinseyi | reverse complement strand
CCCCACCACACCCCTGCACTCGCACTTTTATTTTTTACTTTTATTATGAACCACTTCTTTTTTTTTGCCTCAAATTAAGTTAATTCGTTTGGACTAACAAGGATCCTGAAAAAGTAGTGGATGAGGAATATGAAAAAGTAGTGTATCAGGAGTTTGACAAAGAAATCTATGAGGAATCTGAAAAAGGTGTATGATGAATATGATAAAGTAGAGCCTGAAGACTCTCACAAGATCCTGTACAGGGACTCTGAAAAAGTACTGCAAATGGACTCTGACAAAGTAGTTCATCATGAGGAATATAAAAAACTAGTGTATCAGGTGATTGACAAAGAAAACTATGAGGAATCTGAAAATGAGTATGCGGAATATAAAAAAGTAGAGTTTGAAGACTTTGACAAGGTAGTGTACAAGGACTGTGAAAAAATCGTGTATGAGAACTCTGGAAAAGTAGTAAATAAGGACTCTGAAAAAGTAGTGTATGAGGAATCTGAAAAAGTATTTACAAGGACTGTGAAAAAATAGGGTATAAAAATTCTGGAAAATTAATGTATGACGAATCTTAAAAAGTAGTGTACCAGGAATGTGCAAAAGTTGCGTATGAGAAATCTGACAAAGTATTGTATGAAGACTGACAAGGTGGTGTACAAGGACTCGGAAAAAGTCGTGTATGAGAACTCTGAACAAGTAGTGTATGAGGACTCTGTAAAAGTACTGCAAATGGACTCTGACAAAGTAGTGTATCAAGAATAAAAAAAGTAGAGTTTAAAGAGTCTGACAAGGTAGTGTACAAGGTCTATGAAAAAATCGTGTATGAGAACTCTGGAAAAGTAGTAAATGAGGACTCTGAACAAGTAGTATATGATAAATCTGAACAATACTTGCCCAAAGACCGTCAAAAAGTACTGTATAAAAACTCTGGAAAATTAACGTATTACATATCTTAAAAAGTAGTGTACCAGGAATCTGAAAAAGTTGCGTATGAGGAATCTGACAAAGTATTGTATGAAGACTGACAAGGTAGTGTACAAGGATTCGGAAAAAGTCGTGTATGAGAACTCTGAACAAGTAGTGTATGAGGACTCTGAAAAAGTACTGCAAATTTACTCTAACAAAGTAGTGTATGAAGAATAAAAAAAGTAGAGTTTAAAGAGTCTGACAAGGTAGTGTACAAGGTCTATGAAAAAATCGTGTATGAGAACTCTGGAAAAGTAGTAAATGAGGACTCTGAACAAGTAGTATATGATAAATCTGAAAAAGTCTTGCCCAAAGACCGTCAAAAAGTACTGTATAAAAACTCTGGAAAACTAACGCATGACATATCTTAAAAAGTAGTGTACCAGGAATGTGCAAAAGTTGCGTATGAGAAATCTGACAAAGTATTGTATGAAGACTGACAAGGTAGTGTACAATTACTCGGAAAAAGTCGTGTATGAGAACTCTGAACAAGTCGTGTATGAGGACTCTGAAAAAGTACTGCAAATGGACTCTGATAAAGTAGTGTATGATGAGGAGTATAAAGAAGTAGTGTGTCAGGTGATTGACAAATAAAACTATAAGGAATCTGAAAAATGATTATGCGGCATATAAAGAAGTAGTGTGTCGGGTTATTGACAAATAAAACTATAAGGAATCTGAAAAATGGTTATGCGGAATATAAAAAAGTAGAGTCTGAGGAATCTGACAAGGTAGTGTGAAAAAGACGTGTATGCGAACTCTGGAAAGGTATTGAATGAGAACTCTGAAAATGTAGCGTATAAGAAATCTGAAAAAGTATTAATAAGGAATCTGAAAATGTAGTTTATAAAAACTCTGGAAAATCAATGTATGTCGTATCTTAAAAAGTAGTGTACCAGAACTGTGACAAAGTAGAGTATGAGGACTCTGGCAAAGTATTGTATTATGACTGACAAGATAGTGTACAAGGACTCTGAAATAATCGTGTATGAGAACTCACAAAAATTAGTATGATGACTCTGGAAAAGTACTGCAAATGGACTCTGACAAAGTATTGTATGAGGAATATGAAAAAGTAGTGTATCAGAAGATTGAAAAAGAAATCTATTAGGAATGTGTGAAAGGAGTAAGAGGAATATAAAAAATGTTTTTTTGAACTTGGGTTGATATTGCCTCGACTTAACTGAAAAGTTGAAAATTTTAGAGAAATCACGGCTTTGCAATTCTTTTCTAAGAGAAAATGAGTAAAAACAATAACAAATTCTTTTAAAAATGTATGGAAACATTTAATTATAAGTGGAAAGTAGAATTTTATGTTTCAGCAACAATTTACATTTGAAAAACCACAAACATATTTTCACTAGCACCAGAAACTCGCAAAATACTATTTTTCACTTATAGGGTTTTTTTGGGAACATATAAAATAGACATATGCGGGTGATATTTAAAAAGCAATTATTGATTTCCACTCTATGGTTAATTGTGAAGAGACATGTCGATTTCCAACTAGATTCACCTAATATTGACGATTCTGAATCAAATGTACTGAAAAGTATTTTTTACTCGCCCCTACCTTTTGTGACAATTAGGTAGTTACATATTCTCAAAAATATATTTTTCTTAGTTAAATAAAAAGAGAACTAAAAATCGAATATGATTTCTTAAAAAATGTAAAAAAAGAAGCTTAAAGAATTTTTTTATGTTTAAAGAATATCGTTTTTAAATTTCGGCGGAAATATTAGGCATTCTGATTGGGCCAGCGTTGGAATTAAACTTCGGTCTCATTGGAACAGTTGAAACGGGACTATAGGAACTTATCGCTCACTAGCGGGCGCTGGCGAACTTACAAAAGTACCCGCGAAATTCAAACTTAAATCAAAGAAAGTAAAGTTTTTAAAAAGAAAAGTATACAAAGTAAGCCAAACAAAATATTATTCTTCAAACGTAGGATAACCAAAAGTACAAAACAGTATATTCTTCTTCTTGGAAATACGTGCTAAACTTAATGGAGCGATATGCACAAAAATATAGAAATAATATTTGAATGACCCTAGTCCATATATTACGGAGGCGCTATTATTAGTGTTTTTTACTCACCCCTCATCCTTGTGATAGTGGGCTTGTTGTATGGTTTAAAATATATTTTTCCTAGTGAAATTATAAGAGCACTACAATTTAAAATAAGTTTTAGAAAAAAGTATTTAATAATAAGTTTGAATATTTTTCTTTAATGTTTAAAAAGTTTTAAAAATTTTTCGCGGGAGTATGAAACATTCTAATTGGGTTGGCGTTTCAACTAAACTTCAATCTGAGTAGCGTAGTTTATGGAAGATGGTAGCTTAGAGCTGACTAGAGGCGCAAGCGAACTTACAAAAGTGCCCGCGAAATTCAAACTGAAATTAAGCAAATTAACGTTTTGTGAAAAAAAAAAAAACGATAGAAAATAAACGAAATAAAATATGAAATGTGGACTGTAGCTTAAAAAAAATTACAAAAAAATCTGTCTATCTTATAGGAAATTAGCAATAAAGTTCACGGGGTTTCCGGAAACTCTAAATATAGCTTTTTTTTAAAACAAAATGCATTTTTTTGTGGATTTCAACCATTTTTGTGGGGGATATGGATAAAAATGAGACAATAGTAATTCGAACCACCCTAGTCCATATACTACGAGGCGCTATTATTAGAGTTTATTGATTTAAGCCTCCCCCATTTGGCCATGGGGTTGCTGTATATTTTAAAACATATTTTTATTCTTTTTTTATTAAAAGGAAAAGTAGGCATTATGATTATTCTGACTACAGCCGTTGATGGGAAAATGTGGCAGCTCAGCGCTCAATAGGAGGCGCTCGCAAACCTCCACAAATGCGCGCGAAATTCAAACTCCAATTAGGCAAAGTAAAGTTTCTTGAAGAAAATAATAGAAAATGAGTTAAACAAAATATGAAACATACAAGTTTGGACTCCATCGAAGGGAAAAAGAGGAAACAAAAAAGTGAGAGAGACAGAGTTCGTATCAGTTGAGATTCTCAGTAGCGGCATCGAGTGGCAATCTGATGCTGGGACAACGGTTCGGAAGCATCGGTCGACAGTAAAATATCAACAGGTACTGTACTTGAGATACTATCAGGAGGGGTAGGTAAGCACTTGGATCAGTACCAGTGCGAGTACCTTGAAAGTACTGTTAACTCCGATGAATGATAACCGTATCGCGATATGCGTTTCGGTACAATGGAGGGTGAAGGAAAATCTATTGGCCAGGAAACTGACCCAAGATTTTGAAGTAGGGTCCTATTACTAGGGTCCCATAATTTACCGTATCAACATTATTTAATTTCAAAAGTTGGCCTTTTTTGGCCGAAGGTACTCAGTAGTGGGCCAGTCTGGACCTAGTGGTGGGCCACTAGTAAACCAATATTCAGGATTAAAAATTTACCGGCTGGTGGACTTTAGCGAGGGGTAAAAAGTTATTATTTATTTCAAAATTTAATTTTTTTATTCAATATTCAACAATTTCGGGATTGATAATTCATCTTTTTTAGTTGAAAATTCTACTATTTGGCTAAAAAATTAAGTATTTTCTTAAAAGTTTGTCTTCATTTATCCAAAACTAATCCTACTAGTTAAAAATTGGACTTTTCATTCCAAAATTCATGTATCATATCAATAATTTGTCTTTTATGTTTGAAGCCATGTGGTTTTAATTTGAAATAAATTTTATTAGTTGGAACTAATTGACGTTAATTGAAATTAATTAAAAAATAATTATTGGGGTGAACGTTAAATTAAATTTTTTTAAATTAAGTTTTGTTGTTGAAAAATCATCTTTTGGTCATAAAAATTCAATAATTTGGTAGGCAATTTTTAAAAAATGAAAATTAATTTGTTTAAACGAAAATTTAACTATTCCATTTTTGGTACGTAAATAGCCTCCCTTGTATTAAAATGCAACTATTTACTCAAAATTGAATCAATTTGTTTTGAGTTCGTATTTTTAATAGCTTTGTTGTTGAAAGCAGAAATAATTTCTTAAAAATTAATTTTTTTGTTCAAGATTCATGATTTTAGTGGAAAATTCATCTTCTTGATTAAAAATGCGTTTTGTTGCTCTTTAATTTTTTTTATTAATCAAAGTTTGTTTACTTGGTTGAAAAATAAACATTTTTGTAGGAAATTCCTCTTTTTGTCTTAAAAATTTAACAATGTAATAAAAAATTCAACGTTTGTATATGAATTTTTGATAAAACACAGAAGTTTTCAACCAAAATGGTATTGTTACATTTTTGAGAAAAAAATGATTTTTTCTAATAAAAAAAAGGAATTTTTAACAAAATAGTTACATTTTAACCCAAAGAGATGAATTTTTAACAAAGTGCATGAATTTTTAACTAAATAATTAAATTTTCAACAAAAAAATTAATTTCATTACAAAATTTTTTCAACAAAGAGTCGACCTTTTAACAAAACCGTTGGATTTTCTACCTAAACGATGAATATTCAAACATGAAGATTAATTTTTGAACAAAAAGAGGAAATTTTGACAAAACGTATGAATTTTCAAACAAATAATTGCATTTTTAATCAAATATTTCATTCATTAACCGAAGAGATAAATTTACAAGCAGGAATCCTAAATTTCTACAAAAAAAATTTCAACAAAATAAATGTTTATTTTTAATATAAGAAAGACAATTTTTCAGCGAACATCAAACAGTGAAATTTCCAGTTAAAAATTAATTTTTAATAAAAAACTTAATTTTAAAGAATATAGTTTTAATTTGAAAACAAACAATTTTGAAATAAAAACCAGGAATAGTTTACCAGGAATGTGAATTTTTAACAAAGCCGTTGAATTTTCAACCCAAAAAATTACTGACGAAATTGTTGAATTTCCAATACATTAGAATAATTTTCTACAAAACAGTTACATTTTTCCGAAAAGATTAATTTTCAATCAGATGTTTGAAAGTTTTAACAAAAAAGTTGAATTAATAACCCTAAATCACATAATTCGAAGAAAAGGGATTACTTTAAAAATATTTGATGAATTTGCAAAAAAATGTAATTTTTAATCAAAAATAAACATATTTCTCTACCAAAATTATAATTGTGGACTTGTTAAATGAAAGTAATGAACTTTTTAACACAAATAGTTACATTTTAAATTTAAAAAATGAGTTTTAAACAAAATATTTATTTTTTAACAGAAGGGATACATTTTTTTTTTACATTACATTTTTAACCAGAAAGGGGAATTCCTAACTGAAAAATAAATTCGCAACAAATTTTGAACAAACAAAAACGAACTAAAATTAGGAATTTTGAATCAAAATTTTCATAGTTAATTTTTCTATGCAAAATATTTTAATTTTAATAAAAAATATATATACTCAGCCAAGAAAGATAAATTTGCGACAAAGTAGTTAAATGCTCAACAAGATAGATTCGTTTTAAATATTTTAGATAAAAAAGTTAGTTTTCAAGCAGAAAATAAACGATCTTAGACTTTTATTCTCGTGACCCAAAGAAAAAATTATTTAAATAGTAAAAAATGAGAGTTTGAGCAAAAACTAAAAAACAAAAATATTTTGTTGGGTAATTTATGTAAAGTACATAAGTATTATAATTTTTTTCCATTAAAGGAGTTTTAATTAACAAATTAAAGACGTATAATGAAAATCAGGGAAGTTTTTTTTAAATCGAGTTCTTAAAATAATTAATTTAATTTTAACAATTAAAAATAATCGAAAAGGTGCAGTAAAATTATTCTGCTCTAGATTAAATTGGTATTTCTAGATTTATTATTATAAACACTGCAGTGATTTGAAAAAATTTTAATGTCATTTTTGATTTTGTCATATTTCCTTTACCAAACAAATAGTTAAACAAAGTTTTAAAAAATCAATGATGTGAACACTCAATATTGGAAAAACTAAGTAGATAATCCTTGTTTAACTTAAACATCAGAGTCAACACGATTGTCTTTACCAATCTTTGCACTCTTCATTTTCATGAAATAATGTCAAGGAAATTAAAATTATTTCTTGAAATCTTATTTTTCTATAATAATAAAAATCTTTAGAACTGTTAAATAATGTGGGTAGAACAAAAAATTATGAAATCCGAAATTAAAACTACGTAGAAAATTAGCGTATAAGGACCCTGATAAGAAGTGTTTCAGGACCCTGAAAAATAATATATGAGGACCCTAACAAGAAGTAAAGAATAATAAGAATTCTAATAAGAATTATGAGGAACCTGAAACGTAGTATATTGGGACCCTGGCCAAAAGTGTAAGGGGAACCTCAAAAGTACTGTAAGAGCACCCTCGCAAGAAGTGAATGATAATCCTAACACGAAATATGAGGACCCTGAAAAGTAGTGTATGAGGACCCTGTCAAAAAGCTGGGGACCCTAAAAAGCAGAGTATGAGCACCCTCATAAGATTTGTAAGATGAGCCTAACAAGAAGTGTATGAAGACCCTGAAAATTAGTCTATGACGACCCTAACAAGAAATCTGAGGATCCTGAAAAGTAGTGTATGAGCACCTTGACAAGAAGTGTATGAGAACCCTAAAAATTAGTGTATGAGCACCTCCACAAGAAGTGTATGAGGACCCTGAAACATAGAGTATGACCACCCTAACAAGTAGGGTATGAGAACCCTAAAAAGTAGTGTATGAGCACCTTGACAAGAAGTGTATGAGAACCCTATAAATTAGTGTATGGCGAGCCCAAAAATAAATATGAGGACCCTAAAAAGTAGTGTATAAGGAGCCTGACAAGAAGTGTATGAAGACCCTGAAAATTAGTCTATGACGACCCTAACAAGAAATCTGAGGATCCTGAAAAGTAGTGTATAAGCACCTTGACAAGAAGTGTATGAGAACCCTAAAAATTAGTGTATGAGCACCTCCACAAGAAGTGTATGAGGACCCTGAAACATAGTGTATGACCACCCTAAAAAGTAGGGTATGAGAACCCTAAAAAGTAGTGTATGAGCACCTTGATAAGAAATGTATGAGAACCCTAAAAATTAGTGTATGGCGAGCCCAAAAATAAATATGAGGACCCTAAAAAGTAGTGTATAAGGAGCCTGACAAGAAGTGTATGAAGACCCTGAAAATTAGTCTATGACGACCCTAACAAGAAATCTGAGGATCCTGAAAAGTAGTTTATGAGCACCTTGACAAGAAGTGTATGAGAACTCTAAAAATTAGTGTATGAGCACCTCCACAAGAAGTGTATGAGGACCCTGAAACATAGTGTATGACCACCCTAACAAGTAGGGTATGAGAACCCTAAAAAGTAGTGTATGACTTGCAAATTATCCTAATGACATTTTTAAATTTGATTAAACTTCAAAAAGTTATATGCTTTTCAGAATTTTGAAAATTTAAAAAAAAAGGAAAACGTTTTTTTTTAATAGATTAAGAAATATCAATTCAAATTTCTATTAGATATAAAATATATGTTTTTCGAAACTATCATAATGAAATAACCTTAATTAGACAAAAGTTGTATCATTTTAAAAAATATGTCATTTTGGTTTTAAACAGATCTGTCAGTTTAAAGCATTGTTTTCAGTAGCTCTGAAAAAGATATCCTTTAGTTTATCATTTTATGTGATAATTTAACTAGTTTATTGAAAATTCGTATTTTTATTGAAAATTAATTTTCAAAATGAGAATTTAATAATTACATTTATGATGGAAAACTGATCCCTTTTAGTTAAATATTTATATTTTTTAGTTAAAAATTATTTTCTTTACAGAAAATTCAACAATTTTGTTCAGAAGTATTTTTTTGTTTGTTTAAGATTTATCACTCTGCTTGAAAATTCATATCTTTGATAGAAAAAATTCTTTATCTTATTGAAAATCTTTTTAAGTTGTTTAAAGTTGAAAATTCAACTCTTTGATCAAAAACTTAACTATTTTTTCATGAATTAGTTCTTGTTCTAGATGAGAATTAATTTTTTAACTGAAAATTCAATTATTATATTTTTGGTGAAAAATTTAACTTTTTTGTTTGCAAATTTCTCGGGAAAAAGTTAATTTTATTAGTTAATAAAGTACATTTTTGGTTAAAAATTCCACCTTAACAATTTAACTACTTTGTTAAAAATTAATTTATTTTTGTTGAAAATTAATATTTTTAACTGAAAATTTAATTATTTAATTTTTACAGAATATTTCTCTTTTTTACCTGAATATTCATGTATTTTTAAAAATTTTGTTGTTGTTTTGAAGGATCCTTAATGTTAGTTCAAAATGACTTAGTTAAAAATTTAACGACTTTCTTTTATATTTTTCGTTCATAAATAATTATTTGAACTAAAAATTTAATTATTTCAAAGTTTGTGAAAATTAGTCTTTCTTAGCTAAAAATGTATTTATTTTGTTGTAAATTAATCTATTTTGTTGAACAATTTTGTGAAAAAGTATTCTTTTTGGTTGAAAAGTCAACTGTTTTGTTAAAAAATTTTCTTTTCTGTTAGGATCTCAACTTTTTTTAAATTGGCTTTTTTTCGTTATTTGTAAAATTGAGAATGTAGCTATTTCAGTCTTAGTTGGACATTAAGAAATTGGACTCAAATTTTCATAATTTCAGTTTAAAAGTCATCTATTTGATAAAAAATTCCATTCATTCTATGAAAATCATTTGTTTGGTGTAGAAAATTAATTTTTTAATACTAAAAATGTAGGTGTTTCATTTTTACTTGAAAATTTGTCTTATTTGGTTAATACTTAAACTATTTGGCTAAAAATTGATATTTTTCAGTTAAAAAATAATTTATTTTTGTAGAAAATGAATTTAATTTATTGGAAATTTTGTACTATTTCAGTTAAAATTTCTCCATTTTAGTTGAAAATTCATCAGTTTAATGGACAAATTAAACTATTTTGTTGAAAATTTGTTCTTTTTTTTGGTTGAAAACTAATTTTTTACCACCAATCTAACCATTTAATTTATAATGAAAAGTTGAGATTTTTTGGTTGTAAATTCATATTTTTTGGTCGAAGTCTATTTTGTTTATAGAAAATGTAAGTATTTTGTTAAAATTAATCCATTTTTTTGAATCGTTTTTTTTTCGGTTGAAAAGTCATTTTTAACTAAAAAATAAACTAGTTTCTTTAAATTAGTTTTTTTTTAAATTTTAAAGTTAATTTATTCAATTAAAAATTTAACTTCTTAGTTAAAAATTCCTGTTTTTTGTAGGAGATTCGTCTTTTTTAGTAGAAAACTCAATCTTCTTGGCTGACAATTTAAGTTTTCGGTTAGAAATTAAACTTTTTGGTTAAGAGCTCATCTATATTGTCGAAAATTGAAAAATTTTGTTAAAAAATAATACCTTCTTTAAAACAAATTGCATGTCCTTATAGTGCAAGTGTTTAAAGCGCAACAGTGTAGCGTATGATGGATCAGCATGCAAAGGTTCGGACTTTAGAGATTTAGAGTGCAATAATTTAGAGCGCAATGTTTTAGAGTTCAATGTTCTAGAGTACAAGAATTTAAAGTGCGAGGCTTTGAAGTGCGAGGGACTAGAGTACAGGGATTTAAAGTGTAGGAATGAATAGTGCAGCATTTATAGTTTGAACGCTTAGAGTACAAGGGTTTAGAGCATGAGGATTTAGAGCACGAGGATTTAAAGTACGAGGGCTTAGAGTATAAGAGTTGAACGTGCACGGTTTTAAAGCGCAAGAGTTTAAAGTACAAGGGATTAGTTTGATTATAATTAGAGGGTTTGAAATGCAGGGCTTTATATTTATGGATTTAGGTCGCAAGGGCTTAGAGTGCGAGGGTTTAGAGTACAAGGGTTTAGAATGCGAGGATAGAGAGCGCAGGTATTAAGAGTGCGAGGGCTTAGAGTAGAAGAGTTTAAGGTGCGCGGTTTTAAAGCACAAAATTTTAAAGTACAAGGGATTAGTTTGATTATAATTAGAGGGTTTGAAATGCAGGGATTTAATTTTTTAAGATTTAGGTTGCAAGGGTTTAGAGTGCGAGGGTTTAGAGTACAAGGTTTTAGAGCATGAGGATTTAGAGCACGAGGATTCAGAGTGCGAGGGCTTAGAGCAAAAGAGTTTTAAGTGAGCGGTTTCAGCGCACAAGAGTTTAAAGTACGAGGAATCAGTTCGATTATAATTGGAGGGTTTGAAATGCAGAAATTTAAATTTTAGGGATTTAGATTACAAGGGGTTAGAGTGCGAGGGCTTATAGTACAAGGGTTTTAGAGTGCGAAGATCTGGAGCGCAGGGATTAAGAGTGCGACGGCTTAGAGTAAACGAGTTTAAAGTGCGCGGTTTTAGAGCACAAGAGTTTAAAGAACGAGGGATTAGTTTGATTATAATTAGAGGGTTTGAAATGCAGGGATTTAAATTTCAAGGATTTAGGTCGCAAGGGTTTAGAGTACGAGGGTTTAGGGTACAAGGGTTTAGAGTGCAAGGGTTTATAATGCGAAGATCTAGAGTGTAGGGATTAAGAGTGCGAGGGCTTAGAGTAAAAGAGTTTAAAGTGCGCGGTTTTAGAGCGCAAGAGTTTCAAGTACAAGGGATTATTTCAATTATAATTAGAGGTTTTGAAATGCAGGGATTTAAATTTTAGGGATTTAGATCGCAAGGGCTTAGAGTGCGTGGGCTTATAGTACAAGGGTTTAAAGTGCGAAAGCTTAGAGTAACAGTTTAAAGTGCGCGGTTTTAGAACTAAATAAATAAATAAATATGACAAAAAATGAAATTTTTTCTATTTGACGTTCCCGGTGCTCGCCAATAATAGGAAATTTGTTGTAATCACCAAAGTTTCGTATATTTATATTATATGAAGATATTCCATCACGATATAATAAACAAACAAAAATTTATAAACACATTATTTGTTGAAAATGTGTTTTCTATAATTTTCAATAATTTAACGTTTTTTAAAGTTATATTGCAACAAATTTATTAAACAAATGCATTATTCAGGCATTTGTCGTCACAAAAATTCATTTTTCTTATATTATGGAAAAATATAGAAAAAACATTTTCAACAAACAATTTATTTATTATAATTTTATTTTGTTTATTGTATCATGATGGAATATCTTTGCATCATGTAAATCTATAAAATGTCGGCGGTCCTAACAATTGCTCTATTATTGACGAGCACCGGAAATGTAAAATAGAAAAAATGGTCATTCTTTTCGTCATGTTTATTTATTTATTAAAAAAATGAAAAACTAACTTGAAAAGCAGGCTCAAAAACTTTCTTTAAAACTTTATCGGCTTTAAAAAAAAACATCCAAATACGTCCACAGGTTCAGCCGTAATCGTATTTTGAGCCAAAAAATGTACTTGTTCCCCACTGTGTGAGTGTTCAGAGTGCGAAGATTAAGAGCGCAAGAGTTTAGAGTGCGACGGATTAGAATATAATGGCTTGGAGTGCGGAATTTTAAAGTGCAGGGATTTAGAGCTTAAGGGTTTAGAGTGCGAATGTTTAGAGTACAAGAAATTAGAGTGCGAAAATTTAGAGCACAAGGATTTAGAGTGCAAGGGCTCAGAGTATAAATAGATAGCGAGTGCTGATAGTACCAGGATGATAAATCCAAGTGCTTAGGGAACAAGGTTTTAGAATGCGAGGATTTAGAGCGAACGAATTTAGAGTGCAAGTGCTTAGAGTACGAGGGTTCAGAGGGCAAAGATTGTGAGCGAAAGAGTTTAGAGTGTGAGGGATTAAAATATAATGGCTTAGACTACGGAGACTTAGAGTGCAAGGATTTAGAGTTTGGATGTTTAGAGTGCGATTGTTTAGATTACAAGAGTTTAGAGTGCAAGAGTTTAGAGTGCGAGGATTTAGAGTACAACGAATTAGAGTGCAAGGGCTCAGAGTAC
>NC_046657.1:73021992-73067065 GCF_010883055.1 Belonocnema kinseyi | reverse complement strand
AGATTGTGAGCGAAAGAGTTTAGAGTGTGAGGGATTAAAATATAATGGCTTAGACTACGGAGATTTAGAGTGCAAGGATTTAGAGTTTGGGTGTTTAGAGTGTGATTGTTTAGATTACAAGAGTTTAGAGTACAAGAGTTCAGAGTGCGAGGATTTAGAGTACAACGATTTTAGAGTGGAAGGGCTCAGAGTACAAGGGTGTCTATATCGAGTGCTTAGAGTAATAGGATGATAAATCCAATTGCTTAGAGAACAAGGGTTTAGAATGCGAGGATTTAGAGCGAACGAATTTAGAGTGCAAGTGCTTAGAGTACGAGGGTTCAGAGGGCGAAGATTGTGAGCGAAAGAGTTTAGAGTGTGAGGGATTAAAAAATAATGGCTTAGACTACGGAGATTTAGAGTGCAAGGATTTAGAGTTTGGGTGTTTAGAGTGCGATTGTTTAGATTACAAGAGTTTAGAGTGCAAGAGTTTAGAGTGCGAGGATTTAGAGTACAACGAATTAGAGTGCAAGGGCTCAGAGTACAAGGATGTCGATAGCGAGTGCTTAGAGTCATAGGATGATAAATCCAAGTGCTTAGAGAACAAGGGTTTAGAATGCGAAGAATTAGAGTGCAAGGATTTAGAGTGCAAGGTTTAGAGCGCGAGGTTTCGAGCTTAGGCGTGGCGTCCTATTGCAAAGGGGCCTACAGGGATTAATCAGATTTACCTTCACGCGTGTTTCTTTGGTTTTTACCATCGAATCCCTTTTCATGTTACTGAATTACTGTCCTTGTTTTTATTCAAATAAAAGAAAAATGCCAGTAACGTTTTCGATACGAAATTGTTGTCGTGCGATTAATTGGTTATTATCCTGCTGTTCCTCTATCGATCGAATTTCTGAAAAAAATTGGCAAAGTAATTGATTCTGGACGATCCTCGACCGTAATTGGCGGCACCGGTGGTAACCAGATTATTGATGCGTAGTGAGGTCTTGTCAGGTCGTAAAGAGTGGTTTATACTTTATGTGCTGGCAGTGTGATGTACAAGCACTCGTTTCCCGACAGAGAGAACTTGAATAATTTTCAATCAACGCGTTCAGCGTCTTTCATCGTTGATAATCGGTTTCGAAAAGCTTCCCAAGAATTATAGGCACAGTCTTCTTATTTACGTTTTTCCTACTTTCTTAGCAATTTTCTATCACGAGTAGATCGCGCGCTTGAGCGCACGTATTTTCGTTATTTGAAATATTTTGTTATAAACTTTTCCGAAACATGCCGAAGCAAATTTTGAATTTTCTTCAATCCTTCTCAATCCATGTTTTAATACCAAATTAAATACCAACTTTAATACACATTTCAACCCCAAATTCAATCCGAATGAATCCGAGAATTACTTATCAATCCTTCTCCATTCATGTATCAGCACCAACTTCAATCCGAACCAATACTAAATCCATATTTTAATCTTTGTCTCCAATCTTTTTGAATACGTGGAACTTCTTGAATTCATCCAGAATGAATACCACTGAAAGTAGCATCACTCCGAATAGATAAGTGAGATTCCGAAAAAAATCGGAATGAATAAGACACTAATCGGAAACAAAATTTTTATTTCTTAATCCGATTCCCAATCCTAGTTAATTTCAAGATTCATCCTAAGCCAGCTTTAATCTTTTCAATGCTCTTGAGTCCGTGAGCTCAATTCGAGTGAATCGGAAATCGAGCCTAAAACACCCTTTAATCTGTATTGATGAGGAAAATCCTTATTTTATCGACTTCTTCCGAGTTATTTATGAATAAATAGTCTGGAATTTTAATGTTAACTAATTTTAATAATCTCGAAATTTAAGAATAATTAGTACAGATTGTCTGGAAAAAGTAGATAAAATAAGGTTTTTCCTTAACAATACTAATTTGTTGTTTCTCAGGCGTTAAATTAACAAGTTTCACATCTCGAAATTCTTTACATAACCTTTTAATCCTTTTCAATCCATGCGCCCAATCTGATGAGTTCGAGGATTGTCCAAAAAGTCTTTTCAATCCTTCTCAATTCTTGCACGAACATTAACTTCAATCCAAAACAATCTGCGTTAATTCAATTTTGCAGTTCAATTATTTCCCATCTGAATAAGTATACATATCTCCTTCAAAAAATCTCTAAAATTTAAAAAGTTTTCATGTATATTTCAATGTTTTCCGGAAATCGGAAATTTCATTACATTTCGTCAATATTAATACAAATTGTTATTTATTATTAAATTTCCAAGTTTTCGGATAACTCTTACCGTTTTTGAAATAATTCAAAATTTTTATTTTCTCCTTTTGAAAATATTTTTATTGGGTTAGTTTGTGATGGCCGGGGACCACCCCATGTGTAAACCCTTTGAAATCTTGTCAGTTTATGCGCATCTCTCACTGTTTTTTAGATAACTTAGAATTTGGATTTTATTTGAATTTTGAAAATGCTTTCTTCTTTTTCACTGAATATTCACGTTTTTTCGTAGATTAGTGCCGAGAGCATCAGACCGGCAATCTGAAAGTTCTGGGTTCGAATCCCAGCGAAGCTCGAGAGCATTTTTTAAGGAATGTAAACAATAAATATTGGAAAAATATTCATTGTAGAATTTTCCATTAAATAAGGTAAATGATTAGCAAAATAGTTAAATTTTCAACTAAAGAGATAAATTTTGAAATAAAATTATGCATGTTAGTAGTTCAACTTTCAACTAAGAAGTTGAATTTTAGACCAAAAAAAATTATCAATAAGCAGTTGAATTTTTGAATCCAGAAGATTAATTTTTTAACAAAATTTGTGAAAGACGAAAATGTTTTAACAAAGCAGTTGAATTTTTAACCAAGAAATGTGACTGTTGAATAAACTACATGAACATATAAATACTTCATATACATAAATTTTCACTCGAAAATGTATTAATTTATTTTAAATTGAAGAATTAATTTTTTACTAAAAACTACAATTTTTAACAAGACATTTAAATTTTCAATCAATAAAATTAATTTTGAAAAATCTATTTCAACTTTCAACCAAGCTGTTGTATTTTTACCCTAAAACATTTATTTGAATTTTGAATGAAAAATTAAATTTTCAAAATGATAGTTAAATTTTTAACAAAATATTCCCATTTTCTATCTACAAAGATGAATCTTCAACTACAAAAAATATGTTTTGTTTTACAAAGTATTTCAACTTTTAATTAGGCAGTTAAATTTTCAACAAAAACCATTAATTCTGAATGAAAAATTTGATATTTAAATTAAAAAAGATTTTAGGTTTTAATAAAAACTAGTGAAATATACAAAATAAAAACAAATTTTTAACAAAGTAGATGTTTTCTCAACCAAAACAGATTGAATTTTAACAAAATTGTTGGAATTTATAAACAAAATTTTACCATAAGAGATGAATTTCTGAAAGAAAAATGCAATTTTACAACAAAAAAGTTACTTTTTTAAACCTAAAAATTGTTTTCCATGTCAGAATATAATTTTCTAAAAAAAAGTATACATTTTTAACAAAAAGGTTGATTTTCAGAAAAAAAAAGAATAAACCATTTTTAACAAGATTAATTAATTTTTCATCAAAAATGGAATAGTTACATTTTTAATGAGAAAAATAATTTTTTATAAAAAATAGCGCACTTTCAATTAAATAGTTCAGTTTTCAAAACAAGAAGTTAAATTTTCAAGTAATAACCTTCATTTTCTCCAAAAAAAGAAAATTTGAAAAATATACATACATTTTCAACTAAGAAAAAAATCTATTTAACAAATTTAATTTTTAAATTATCAGTTTAAAAAAATTATTTTTCATACAAAGAAAAGAATTTTCTACCAAAATAGTTGAATTTTTAAACCTAGAACATGAATTTTTAATAAACAGTGAAATTTGCAATCCAGAAATTACTTTTTTTGAAAGGGTTTCAATTTTCTATAATGTAGGTAAATTTTTGAAAAAAGACACACATTTTTAATAAAGGAAATTAATTTTCAACCAAGACTTAGAATGTTTTACACAAGGATTTTCTACTAGAATAATTCAATTTTTGACCCTAAAAGACGAATTTTGTACAAAGTAGATTAATTTTTCAGAAAGTATAAAATTTTTTAACCAAGGAGTTAATTTGTCAACAAAGAAGGTTCATTTTCTACCCAATAGTTAAAGTTTTTTCAAAGATATTGAATTTTTAACCCAAAAGGATGACTTTTTAATAAAATTGTTACAATTTGAACAAAGTGATTAAATTTTTTATTTAAAACAGAAAAATTTCTAAAGAAATACCAACGATTTTCAAAAAAATAAATTTTGAAATTGGAAGAATGAATTTTTATTTACCAATGAAAAACAAATTAAAAATATAAATGGTTACAGTTTTTTTAATTATTAACAAAGTAGTTTAACTTCCGACGAGACAGTGGAATTTTCAAGTAAAAATGAAAACTTTTGTACTAAAAATGGAAGTTATTTTTTCAATTTGAAAAGTTAAATGTTTCTAAAAAATAAAAATATATTAAAGAAAAAGTTACATAATTTTTCAATGAAATAGTTAAATTTTCTACTAAAAAAGAAAAATTTTGAACCAAGTTTGCAGTAAGTACTTCTTTAATTGAAAGAAATTAACGAAAAAAAAACGAAAAATGTACCACAAAAGAGTTCAATTTTCAACCAGACATGAATTGCATTTAAAATTAGGCGTCACTAACAATAACTCAATTTTGAACAAATTAGTTAAAATTTAAACAAATAGTTAAATTAAAAAAAAATTTAACCAAGAAGATTCATTTTCTACAAAAAAAAAAAACAATTTTTAACAAAGTATATAGAATTTGAACCAAATAGGTCATTTTTATTAAAAAAATTAATTTACAATAAAACATGGAATAGTGAAATATTCAGTAAAATGAAATGATTAAAAAGGACGAATTTTTAGCGAAAAGTTTAATTTTCTACTCAAACAGACAAATATTTAACAAAATAAACAAATTTTCAATCAAATAGTTAATATTTCAACCAAAGAGATGAATTTTCAACGAAAACTATGCATTTTTAACTGAAAAATTAATTTTGAACAAAGTAGTTGAATTTTCAAGTAAATATTTTACTTTTTGGATAAGCAATTAATTTCCAATAAACTATTTGAATCTCTAACCAATACAATAATGAAGGTTTAATAAAGTAGCTGGATTATCAACCAAAAAATATTTTTAACTCAAAGAGATGAATTCTGAATCGAAAATATAATAGCAGACTTTTTAATTAAAAAGAATCAACTCTCCCCCCCCCTGTCACATCAAAAATGGTAAAAAACATTAACCCCCACCCTCTGTCAGTGTGATGTAGTATTTAAACGGCCCCTATCCGTTTCTTGAGGAAACGATTTAAAAAAAAGGGTTTGGTCCTGTTTTCTAGTTGTCCTCTTGGAAATAAACTGGAAGACCACCAGAGTTTTTAAATCAGTGTAACCAGAAAGTGAATCTGAATTCTCTCGAGCAATCCAAGAATTCCAGACTAATTGCTCTCGAGATCTGGAATGCTTGTCATCCGAGTAAAAAGGGAAATCGAGAGGAGAATCGTTCGGAAGTGAACCTCGTCGAAGCATACGTCACATACCGGATTCTCATTCGATCTTCTCTTATTAGCCATCGAAGCGATTTCATTACCACGGCGAGCATGTAAACGCTGCAATTTAGACCAATTGAAAATGCTCTTTAATATCAATTACGCCTGATTACTGGTACGTGATGATGAAAATTGACATGAGATATTGAAATTTCAATATCGATTAACGATATTCAGGATGATGATGAACGAACATTATTAATGTTTCTTTGCAATTTTTCGAATTAGCCCTAAAAGCTGATGACCAAGCAGGAGTGGATGCCAAGGAAGATTCAAGATGATTTTTAATGAAGTGAGAGCAAAGAATATAATTTGACTTGTGGGGCATCCACTTGGAAACCTTGAAATCTAAGCCCTCGCACTATAATCTCTTGTGCTTTTGATTCTTACATTCCAAATCTTTACATTCGAAAACCTTGTATTCTAAGTCCTTGAACTCTTACCCTTCACAGTCCAAGCTCTCGAACTTAAAATCCTCATACTCTAAATAGTTTCATTCTAATCCCATTCGATCTAAATTATTGCGCTCTAAATCTTTGTAATCTAAACTCTTGCCTTCTGAAACCTCCCAGTGGACACAAAATTTGGCGACGTCTTTACGACATCGTTACGAAATCTTTACGGCAACTTTACGACATCATATGTCCATGTCGTTTCGGTGTCTTTGCGATATCGTAGACATCGTCAGATCATACGACTCATTTACGATATGGACATGGACATAGGACGTCGTAAAGTTGTCGTAAAGATGTCGTAACGATATCGTACATACGTCCCTATTGGGCTTGTGCTTTGAATCCTTAGACTCTAAATCCATGCGACACTAATCTATTGCCGTATAAGCACTCACACTTTAAATTCGTGTAATCTAAATTGTCGCACTCTAAACCGTTGCGCTCGGAATCCTTGAACTTTAAGCCCTTGCTCTCTGAAACCTTTCGCTTTAAATCCTTGCACTCTTAACCCTTGATTTCTAAAGCATTGCACTCTAAATCGTTGCGTTTTAAATCCTTGCACTCAAATTCGTGACACTCTAATGCAGCAGAGTATAAGATTTCGCACTTTAAATCCCTGCACTCTAAAGTGTGGAACTCTAATCGATCGCAGTATAACAACTTGCACTTCAAATCCCCCTACTCTAAACAGTCGCACTTCAAACGTTGGGCTCAAAATACTTGCGTTCTAAATCCTTACAATTTGAACCCTTGTATACTGAACTGTCGCACTCTTAACCATTGCGCTCTAAATCCCTGCATTCTAAATTCTTGCCCACTAAACCCTTGCATTCTAAACTCTTGCACTTTACAACCTTATATTTTAAATCCTTGCACTCTAATGCATCGAAGTTTAAATATTCGCATTTTAAATTCTTGCACTTGAAAACGTCGCTCTCTAAGCCCTTGCACTCTCAGTCCTTGCGCTCTCAGTCCTTGGCGCTCTCAATCATTGCGCTTTCAATCCTTGCGCCCTTAACCCTTGCAATTCAAACCGTCCCACTATAAAACCTTGCGCTCCAAATCCTTGCACTCAAAACGGTGATAATCTTAATCTATTGGTGTATAAGATTTTGCACTTTAAATCTTTGCAATCTAAATACTTGCACTCTAATAGGTGACACTCTAACCCACCGCAGTTTAAGCCCTCGCACTTTAAATCCTTGTAATCTAAACAGTCGCATTTCAACCGTTGCGCTCTAAATATTTACACTCTTATGCATCGCAGTTTACATACTTGCATTTTAAATGATTGCACTTGGAAACCTCGCCCTCTAAACCCTTGTACTCTGAGTCCTTGCGCTCTCAATCCTTGCGCTTTCAATTCTTGCGCCCTAACCCTTGCAATTCAAACCGTCCCACTATAAAACCTGGCGCTCTAAATCCTTGCACTCAAAACGGTGATAATCTATTGGAGTATAAGATCTTGCACTTTAAATTCTTGCAATCTAAATACTTGCACTCTAATACGTGACACTCTAACCCACCGCAGTTTAAGCCCTCGCACTTTAAATCCTCGTACTCTAAACAGTCGCACTTCAACTGTTGCGCTCCAAATACTGGCGCTCTAAAAACCTTGCACTCTGAATTCTTTCATTCTAAATCGTGGAACTCTAAACACTTGCGCTCCTAATCCTTGCTCTCTAAACACTTGCATACTGAACCCTTGCATTCTAAAACCTCACACTTTAATCTCGAGCACTCTAAATCGTGCACTATAAGCCTTTTTACTCTAAACGGTCAAACTCTAAATCCTTGCGCTCTAACATTTGCACTGCAGACCCCTGTACTATAAGCCCTTGCGCTATATATCCTTGCACTTTAAACTCTTGCCTTCTTAAATGTCGCACTCTAAAACCTTTTGTTCTAAATCCCCGCACTCTAAATACTTGCACACTAAAGCCTTAACTTCCAAACTCTTGCACTCCAAATCCTTCTACTCGAAATCTAAACTCGCAATCTAAACACTCGAACTTTAAATTATTGCACTCTAAAACTTCGCTCTCTAAACTCTTGCGCTCTTAACTCTCACAATTAAAACCGTCATACTATACAAAATTGTGGAGTAAATCCTTACGCTTTGAATCCTTGCACTTTAAATTATTTTTTTTTTAATCCTGGAACTCTAAATCCTCGCACTCTAACACATAGTACTATAAAACCTTGTACTCTAAATCGTCGCATTCCTAACCGTTGCGCTCTAAATCGTCGCACTTAAAACTCTTGCGCTCTGAATCCTTGCACTTGCACTCTTAACGATGGTACACTAAACCCTCGCACTCTAAGACATATTATCGTAAACTCGCGCACTCAGAATGATCTCATTCTAAACCCTGGAACTCTGAAAAAATCTTACCAAAATCGTATAAATTTAAGTAACAAGCTTACATATAAATATTGTCAGTTGAAAGAGATTTTTTTATTTATTTAATTTAATTAAAATAATGTAAATAAAAGTAATTTTATTGGTAATTTAAAATATTATACTTCAACCTCTAAATTAGAAAAATGCCAGTTCATTTATTGCAGGCTTCACAGTATTTCTAAGTTAATTAAAAAGTTAATTATTTTGTTGCAAATCCAACCGTTTTCTTCTAAAGCCATCCTCTTTCGTTGGAAATTTTTATTTTTGTACTAAAAAATTCAAAATTTTTGAAAAGTTTTTTTTGTTTATTGACTGAATTTTATCTTTTTTGTAAGTGAAAATGCAACTACTTGGTTGAAAATGATTTTTTTTTGTCGGCATATTCAAAAATTTTAATAAAAAATTAATTTTTTTGTTATTGAAAGTTGAACAACTTTATTAAAAATGCTCTTTATTTATGGAATCATTTAAAATTTTTGTTAAAAATTAATTTTTTTAAATACTAATGAAGGTATTTAATTTTTGTCTGAAAACGTACCTTTCTCAGATGAAATTTTTTTGGTAGTAAATTAATTTTCTTGATGTAGAATTCATCCTCCTTGGTTACAAATTGAATAAATTTGATAAAAAATCTTTTTTTGTTGAAGATTTGTAAAAGTTCAGTCAAAAATTAATCTCTTGGGTTTGCAAATTAACTATTTTGTTGAACATTTAGTATAATTTTTTTTAATTAAAATTTAACTCTCATATTTTTAATTAACAAATTTTTCTTTACTATAGTTAAGAGTTAATTTTTATACTTAAAAATTAATTTCCTTTTTCGATAATTTTTTCTTTTTACGATTAAAAAATAACATTAAATCGATCTTTTCTAATGGCTGAAAACTAATTTTTCTTCAAAATTTAACTACTATATTTTTGTATAAAATTAATCTTTGTGGTTAAAATTTCATCAATTTACTTTAAAAATAAACTATTTAGTTAATAATTTATTTTTGCGTAGAAAATTAATCGACTTGATTAATAATTTATCTCTTTGTTGAGCACTGTACCATTTTATTGAAAACACGTTTCTTTTATATGGAAATATTATTTTCTATAATTAGAATTTTAACTATTCCATTTTGGGTGAAAAATGATCTTTTTCATTTGAATACTGAATTATCTAGTTAAAAATTTTTGTATCTTGTTAAAAGTCTCTTTTTTATAGAAAAATCTTCTTGGTTCTAAATTCATATTTTTGTTCGAATAAGACTATTATGTCAAAAATTATTTTTTTCTTACGAAAAAACTATTTTTTCTAACTGAAAATTGATCTGTTCAATGTCTATCAGAAAATTTATTGTTTTAAGTTAAAAGTTCAACTATTTGTTTAAAAATTTATATATTTATCTGAAAATTCGTTTATAATAAAAAGCTAGTTTCTTTGATTGAAAATTATTTTTTTTTTGTTACAAATTTTTTAATTTTGTTGAAAATTAATTTTTCTAGTATTTATTTGTAGACAAATTATCTTCTTAGTTGATTATATGTTTTCCGGGATAGTTAACTATTACATTTATTCTTGAAAATTGATCTTTTTCAGCTAAAAATTGAACTATTTGCTAAAAAATTTATTTACTTTGTCAAAAAAGCAATATTTTTAATCCAACAGATCGAATTCCCGTAAACTTTTCCCCTTAATTATCATATCTTAATATCTATTGTTTTTCTTTTAGTGAAAATTCATCATCTTTAATGTCTTTTAGTACCCCACCACCTCCCTCCCTACCTGATCAGAATCAATAATATGTTGCCCCGAAACGAACATCAAAAATGTTTCTTTACCATTTTTTTTGATTGCCCTAAAATTTGTCGACCGATTCAGAAGGAGTTTGATGCCAAGGAAGATTAAAGATGATTTTTAGTAAAGTGAGAGTAAAGAACATAATTTGACTTATCGAAGTTGAGTACCTTCGAGCTAATTAAAGGCAGAGCTTTTGCTGATGCGAGATAAGGTTGCGTCGTAGGTGGCCCAGAAGAGATGGGCTGTCCGACGGTTCTGCGATTGCTCGTGACTTGAGAGGGCGATAGAACCCAAGAATAGAGAAGTAGTGAAAAAAATAAAAGAGAAATAAGAGAAAAGGGACAGATATAGAAGCAAGAAGAAGATACTTGGTCTACGGTGTCTGCATAAGTACGAGGTCACGTTTTTCGCGGGCGTCTACGTCTTCGTCTAAAAGTAGAGGCTGCATGTTTGCCCAGTGCCAGTATTTCTAGTAAACTCGCTTCCAGGTTCATTGTCATACGTGTGAACTCCACTCTGTTTACCTGTCGTGTAACCACCCGTCTTGATTATCCGTGCGATCTAAACAGCGTCTCTTTTACGCCGTCTGGTTAATGAACTCAACTTTGCGCGTCTTCGAGGACCAGCAATTCTCTTCAGCTCTACTTCCTTCCCCATATTCTCTTCCTGTAACTCGTAATAAATTATCATAATCAAGAATCCGCAAGTTTGCTTCTTCTTTCAGTTTCCTTCAAGATTTCCCTGATGGAAACTTCACTCTTAGTTCATTTCAAGCTGGAAAGAATAATTTAGCAATTATGTGTATCTTCAGTCACGAAACTTATGCCTAGCTCTGAAGTAGCAGAAAGTCTATTATAATCCTAGAATTGTCCTATTAATCCTATTTTCTAGCATAGAGAGAGCAGCAGCCCTATTGTCACCCAGGAAGGGTACCAATCCGATCTTCAGCTGGGACAGAGTATCATCCAAATTAGATCATACATCAGAGCAGCGTAATCATTAGACTAGAAGTGCACCCATCCCATTTTTAGTTTCGAAACATCATCAGCTTCAATATTAGCAAAGAAGAACTTTGGCAATCCTACTTTTAGCGACAATTGTATGTTCACTTTAAAAAAAGCAGAAGTTCAATTATTATCTCAGCAGTACACGACCAGATCCATTATTAGATTAGAAACAGAAGCAGCCAAATTTTTCCCATAGAAGTGCATGAATCCAATTTCCAGCTTACGAGCTGCAGTAGCAAATTGTTACCTTAGAAGTGTTCCAAATCGAAGTTCACCTCAGAAAAAGCAGCATTCCAATTATTACCCTAAAAGTTATCCGATCACCCCATAACCAACTCAAAGGCTCCATCAAGTCCACTTCCAGCTCATAAATAGAAGTAGCCCAATTCTTACTCTAGAAGTACTCGACCACATCAATCCCATTTTCTACTCAGAAATAATAGCAGCCTTATTAATATCCTAGAAGTGTTTCAGTGATCCCACTCTCGGTTCGAATTCCATGTTAGAAAAAGCATCATCCCAATTATTACTCTGGACGTGTAACAATCTCATTACCAGCTTAGAAATATGACCAATATGGTTATTAAGCTAGAAGTGAACAAATCCATGCTTACCCTAGAAATCCAATTTGTATCCCAGAAATAGCAGCAGCTCTATTACTAAAATAACGTTTTCTAAGCTCATTCTCATCTTGGGAATAGCAGCAATCTAAGTATTATAATAAAAATTCACCAAATGCATGTTCAGCTTGCAGACAAAAGCAACCCAATTCTTAA
This sequence comes from Belonocnema kinseyi, assembly GCF_010883055.1. Classification (NCBI taxonomy): domain Eukaryota; kingdom Metazoa; phylum Arthropoda; class Insecta; order Hymenoptera; family Cynipidae; genus Belonocnema; species Belonocnema kinseyi. Next base: position 73,055,020 of record NC_046657.1, on the reverse strand, counting down.
CCTACAAGTGCTCTACCAATCTTATTTTTATCTCTGAAACAACAGCAACCCAAGTGTTACTTTAGAATTGCACCAATCCCATTTTCAACTAAGAGACAGATACCGCCCTATTATTTGTCTAGAAGTAAACAAATCCTATTTGCAGTTTAGAAAAAGCAGCTCAATCACTACTTCAGAAGTGCTTTAGCAAACACAGTTTTAGCAATAATTTCATGTTGAAAATAGCAGCAGCCCAATTATTACCATAGGAGTTCACAAAATCCATGTTCACTTTAGAGACAGCAAGATCCTAACTTTTACCTCAGAAGTTATTCACGAAACAAATTTTCAAAGCATAAAAAGCCACTGTCTAATTATCACCCTGGAAGTGCACCAAATCCATGTTCATCTTCAAAACAGCAGCTCCATTATTAAACTAGAAGTGAACCAATCCCATATTTAAGTCAGAAACGACAGGAGCCTAAATAGTACCCTGGAAGTTTACCAATCTCATTTTTAGCTTAGATGCAGAAGCAGCTCAAGTTTTTAGCTAGAAGAGCACTGAATCCATGTTCATCTTAGAAAAAGCAGCAACCCAATTGTTACCTCAAAAGTGTTCAACCAATTCTATTTCCACGTCAGAAACAGCAGCTCTATTATGATCCTAGAAGTGCTGCACCAATCCCATTTTCGGAACAAAAACAAGAGCAGTCCAATTGCTACTTTAGGAGTGCACTAATCCTATTTTTAGCTCAGAGAGGACAGTGGTCCTATTATTAACCTAGAAGTGCAAAAACCTATTTTTGAATCAACAGGAGCCCAGCTATTACCCTAGAGATTTACAGTTAGATTTTCAGCTTGGAAATAGTAGCAATCCAAGTATCAATCTAGAAGATTATCGCATCCATGTTAACCTTAGAAACATCAGCAACCCAGTTATTACTCTGGAAGTGCTTCATAGATCCTATTTTCATTTCAGAAACACCAGCAGGTTAATTATTACCCCGGACCTGCACCAACCCCATTTTCAACTTATAAACAGAATCCTCTCAATTATTACCCCAGAAGTACTCCACCTATTCCACTTTTAATCAGAAGCAGCAAAAATCCAATTATTTCTCTTGGAGTGCTCCACCAATCATATTTTGATTTTAGTAACATCAACAGGGTAATTTTATCCTAGAATTCTACCATTCCCAGTTTTAGCTGAGAAATAATAGAAGCCAAATTATTTCCCTAGAAGAGCTCTATCCTATTTCACTTTCAAGAACATCAAAGGAAACTTATTAATCTAGAATTGCACCACCCCCCTTTTCAGTTTAGAAGCAGAAGCATACTAATAACAATTCTAGAAGAAGTCTACTTATTCCATATTCAATCCCAAAGAACAGCAGTCCAATTATTTTCCTAGAAGTGATCCACCAATCATATTTCCATCTCAGAATTATCATAAGCTAAGTATTACTCTAGAGTTGTACCAAACCCCATTTTCACTTTAGGAACAAGAGCATCTCAATTGTTGTCCCGAAAGTGTTCAACCAATTACATTTTCGATCAAAAACAAAAGCAGCCCAATTGAAAGTCTGGTAGTGCTTCACCAATCATATTTCTATTTCAGAAACATGAACAGGCTTATTATTAATCTAGAATTACACCAACCATATTTTTAGCTTAAAAACATAAGCGTCCTAACATTTACCCTAGAAGTACTCTATCTACTCAATTTTCATTCAGAAACAGCAGCAATAAAATTATTTCTTTTAGAGTGTTCCCCCAATCCTATTTTTCTTTCAGAAGCATCAGCAGGCTTATTTTTACCCTAGAATTGCAGTAGAAACAGTAGCAGCCTATTTATTTCCCTAGAAGTCCAATACTAATATCACATTTTCCGATCAGAAATAGGAGCAACCAAATTATTACTCTAAATATTTTTTGCCAATTTTAACTGATGATTATTCTTTGGAACCTTCTTAAAAAATCATTTATAAAACAGTTTTAATTTCTTATGAGAAATATGTGTTGAACATTATGAGATTGGCGCAACCGTTAAATATCAATTTTTTCAAAACAAACAAATATGCATTAAGTTTCTTTTTATTGATACAAATTTGAAATATTTTGATCATAGAAGGGGAACATTTTCAATTTCTTGGATAAATATTGCACTCATTGTTGGATTAATCTATTCACTTCATACGGATTTAGCTTGGGTTGGTATATATTTAGCCTGAGAACGATATTATCGAGACTGGTTATGTCGGCAAGTTCGATAATTATTATTTTAATCGGAAAAAATCGATTCGGACGTTTGAAACCGGACTCGATAAACCAGTAAAAGCCGTTAACGCTGAGACTTGGTCGAATCGTTGCTAGTCGTGAGATAGTGACCTAAGTCGATTATTTTTTCCTATGGTTCTCAGTCTCCTTTTTTCATTTTCAGATTTCTCTATTTGTTATCTTGCTAGTGAACTAAAATTCATTATACCTCGAGGCTTTTAAGAATTTAAGGCTATTTTTCTTGATTTGTATTAAATGTAATATGTTTGAACAGGGAAAATGAGACATGTGATGTTTTTTATATCTTAATTTGGATAAAATATGGATAGGACCCAATAAAAAATCGGGCTTTTTGTTATTGAAAGTTTTGGCTTTTAATGGATATCGTTTAGTTGAAAATTAAACTACTTGGTTTGCAAATTAATCTCTTTTGATTTAGGATAGAACAATTTTGCTGAAAAGTCGTGTTCTCTTGAAAATTAAGAGATTTGGTAAAAAATTAAACCGCTGGGATAAAAATTAAAACATTTATTTTGAATTTCAAGTATTTGGCATGAAATTAAAATTTTCGTTAGAGAGTAATATTTTAGTGTTAAAAAATTAACTCTTTTGTAGATATTTCTTCTTTTTGGCTTCAAAATTCAATCGCTTTCTCGAAAAATCGTCTTGTTTTGTTGAACATTAATGTTTTTTGTAAAAATTCATCCTTTTGCTTGAAAATTACCCTACGTGGTTGAAAGTTGAGCCACTTTCTTGAAATTAAATTTTACTAACATTCACCTCTTCAATTGAAAATTTAACTAATTTGTTAAAAATTATTTTTCTTCTGATAATTGTTTTATCTGAAAATTTAACGATACCTTTTTTGGTTGGGAACTGATCTTTTCTAATTGCAGATGGAAATATTTGACATGTGGAGCTTTATTCGCCTTTATTTGAATAAAAAGTGAAGAGAAAAAAAGAAAAAGAAAAAAAGAGAAGAAGGAAATCTGGTTTCACAGGAAAAATGAGATATGTGATTCATTGTATGTTTTAATTTGGATACGAATTGAAAAGAAATAAAATGTGGCTACATGTGAAAAAGAAGCCATGTGAGGCTTTATTTGCGGTGATTTGTATAAAGATTAAAGAGAAGGAAAGCTGTGAATTCATAAAGAAATTAGATGTATAAGGCCTTTTTTATTTGAATGAAAAGTTGAAAAGGAACAAAATGTAGATGAGTGGTGAAAATGACACATGTGAATCTGTTTATCCCTTGATTTAGATAAAAAAACAAGAAGGAAGTATGGATGCAGAGATAACATTAGATATGTGATGATATTTGCTTTGAATTGAATAAGTGAAGAGGAAGGAAGTATGGTTGCATAGGAAAAAAGGGACATGTGAAGCTTTGTATCCCTTGATTTGGATAAAATGGGAAAAGGAAGTAAAATTAATGCACAAAAAATAGGCAAGTGATGTTTTGTGTATCGTTATTTAGATAAAAAGTGAAGAGGAAGGAAATACATTAGTGTAGGCAAATTGAGAAAAGTGCTGCACTATTTACCGTGATTAGGGTGAAAAGTAAGGTGAAGGGAAATATGGTTATATTGGGAAAAATGAGACATGTGCAGCTTTGTACCTCTTGATTCAGATACAAATTAAAGAGGAAACAAATGTGAATACAGGGGAAAATAAGAGAAGTGAGGCTTTATTTGTTGTGATTCGTGTAAAAAGTAAAGAGGACGGAAACTGTGAAATCATTGAGAAAATGAGATATATGAGGTTGTTTTATTTGAAGTAAAAGTTAAGATGGAGGAAATGTAGATGTGTGAGGAAAATGACAAATGTATGTCTGTATATCTCTTGATTTAGATAAAAAGTGAAGAAGGAAATGTGGGTGCACAGATGAAATGATACGTGTGATGTTATTTGCCTTGATTTGAATAATAAGGTAAGAGAAAGGAAATATAGTTGCATAGGAAAAATGGACATGTGAAGTTTTGTATCTCTTGATTTCGATAAAATGTAAAGAGGAAATAAACATGGTTACATGGGGAAAATGAGACATATGAAGCTTTAATTCTCTTGCATGCACCAAAAAAAAATATATAAGTGAAGTTTTGTATCTCCTTATTTAAATAAAAAGTAAAAAGGAAGGAAACAGGGTAGTGTATGAGAAAATAAGACATGTGGAGCTTTGTATGTTTTAATTTGGATAAAAAGTAAAGAAGCAGAAAATAATTATTCATAGGGAAAATAGGATATGTAAACCTTTGTATCTCTTGATTTAAATAAAAATTGAAGAGTTGGGAAATACGGATGCATAGGAAATCTGAGACATGTGAAGCTTCATATTCTTTGATTTGAATAAAATGTGAAAAGCAAGAAAATATGGATGGACTAAAATAAAAGGAGACATGGGAAGCTTTGTATCTTATGATTTGGATAAAACTAAAGAGGCAGGAAATATGGTTGCATAGGAGAAGTGAGAGATGCGAAGCTCCGTATCTCTTCATTTGGATGAAACTTGAAGAGGAAGGAAGTGCTGTTGCATAGGGAAAATGAGACATGTGATGTTATTTGTCTTGATTTGAAAAAAAATAAAGAGGAAGGATGTTGTGCACAGGGAAAACGAGGCGTGTGAGATAATAAACGTTAAAGAAGAAAAAGGCAGAGAAGGTGAAGTTGTCATGGTTCGCTAACCAAGAACCATCTTTTACATGAGACATTTACACTCGCTCTCTCATCTAAATATAGCTCAAACAGATTCTAAAGCATTCTATTATCGCAGTCACCATTCCCTTTCTGCCCTGTTAAATTCTCTGCTCCACCGCCTCCACAATAGTCTCCATTCTCTATAACCACCCTCGAACTTCTCTGAAGATCCATCAAGTCAAAGTCTGAGAAACATTTTCCTATTTAAGATATTCCTTACCATTTTCGGGAAATTTTCTTTTTCTTTCGGGCCATATAAATTATTTCTTCTTCGATTTTTCATGTTTATTCTCCTCAATTTTGTTATTCCAACTAGTAATCCGGTGTCATCCGAATAATCCGATTTAATACACTTGTAATCGGGGGTAATTTTAGTAATTTGAAATGTATCTAGTATTCCGAAGGAATATAATAGTCAGCCGGAGTAATTCAGAGCAATTCGGTTCTAATTTGGAGTTCTCTAAGATGGAGTAATCCAGGGTAATCCACTTGTAATTCTGACCATTAGGAGAAATTCAGATTTAAAATTCATGTATTTTGATTGAAAATGACACGTTTTCGTGAAAATTTAATCAGATTTTTAGGAGTTCAACAATTTTGTTCAAGCCATTCTTTTCAATTCAGCCAAATTTCAATAAAAAATTCTTTTCTCGAGTTGCACATTAATGTCTAAACTGAAAATTTAGCTAATCCATCCATTTTTCAAAGTTAAACTGCTTTGCTTAAAATTTATTTTTCTCGTAAGAAATCTTTATTTTAGTTGAAAATAGTTTGTTGTAACCTTAAACTGTATTCATGGAAATTGTTTTGTTGTTGTTAGAAATTTAGTTTTTAACTTAAAATGTAACTATTCTATTATTAGTTGAAATCTTCCTTTCTTACTTAATAATAAATGATTTATTTCGTTGAAATTTTTGTTTGTGTGTGAACAATTAAGATCCTTCCACAATAATTAATGTATTTTTGGATAAAAACTGAACTATTTTGTTGAAAATTCTTGTATCTTGTCGAACAATCTTTTTCAGTAGAAAATTCATCTGCTTGTTAAAAAATTTATCATTTTGTTTGAAAATTAAAATATTTTGGTGAAAAATGTAAGTAATTTGTTGAAAATTTAACTTGTTTGTATGAAAAATCAAATTTTTAGTTGAAAATTCATCTCTAGCAAAAGATTTGACTATTTTGTTGAGAATTCATCTTTTCATTTGAAAATTTAACTACGCTTTTAAGAAATCGTTGTTTTTTAGTTGAAAGTTTTTTTTACTGAAAATTTAACTTATTTAGTTGAAAATAAATAACTTTGGTTAAACATTCTTTCTTTGGATGCAATTTTAAATATTTTTTTGAAAACTAATTTGTATTTGACTATTAAAATTTTATCTTTAATATTAGTTAAAAATGTAATTATTTAGTTGACGAACCGCCTTTTTAGTTAGAAAATTGATCTTCACGATTGAAAATTCAATTATTTGGCCAGAAATTAGTATACTTCAAAGAAAATACAACAATTTTTCAAAAGTCATTTTTTGGTCGAAAAGTCAACTGCTTTTTTTTTTTAATTTGTTTTTCTGCGTTAAAAGTTCTATTACTTTGTTAGAGATATGAACTACTTTTTTGAAATTAACTTTTGTTTTGAAAATTCAGGTATTTTGTTAAAAATTCATTTTTTTTACTATAACTATTATTTATTAAAAATCAATATTTCTTTTGTTTGAAATATTAAGTATTACAATTTTTGTTGAGAATCTATATAATTTGGTTCGAAATTAATCTAATTTGTAGAAAATTCATCAAATATGTTGAAAAGCTTTTATTTTGGTTGATAATTCTTTATTTTTGTTCAAGATTTAATTATTTCTTTGCAAATTAAAAGCATTTGGCGGAAAATGTAATTTTGTTGTTGAAAATTCAACTACTTAGCTGAAAATTAACTTTTATGGTTGAAAATGCATGTACTTTATACAAAATTTGTCATAGAGAGAGTTAATTCTTTATCAATGTTAATAAAAATACCTGCATAAACAATTTATTATTATTGCTAATAATATTCTCTCAGAATAATGCTATGAAATTGCAATTTATTCAGGAATTTTCAAATTTCTGGCCAATTTTCAATTAGAGTAAGGTGAATAAAAAATGTAAGTTAAAAAAATTAATTGTTTAAACAATGTATTAAATTTCTTCATATAATTTAATTCAAACAAAGCTAGAAAGTTGCGGTTTTTTCTGAAATTTTCAACTATTTGTTCACTTTTCACTTAGAATTAGCTAGTAATTAATTCAACTTAACAAAAATAATTATTGAAATAAATTAAAATTGTTTATAAATATCTTCGTCTTCATTATTGTTAGATATATGCGGGTGCTTCTGCAATTTGTATCCTTCGGACCCACTTTTTAATGAGTGAAGTAATAAATAATTCAAGTTTACAAGCATTGTTGTTCAAACAATTTCTTATTGTTTATAAGTATCTTCTCGTAGATCAGTGTTGAAAAGTTGCAATTTTTTGTGACCAATTAAACATTTTGTGGATTTTTTTCTCCAATTTTGAGCTTTTCTTTGGCTTTTTCGTTAGCAACAAATAATTAGTATTAATATTAATTTTAACTGTTTTAAGGAAAATTTACGTTTAATATTATCCATATTTAGAATATCAAGAATACTTCAAATAGCTGTTTTATTTCAGAAAAATATATTTAAAAAAAAGAGAGAGATTTTTTAAATATAATTCTCTCTCATTTTTATTTATTATTTGTTTCGAACTGAAAAGGCAAATTAGAGTCAAACATTTCGGAAAAAACTCAACTTTCTAGAACTTATTTAAAATGACATGGTTATGAATAATAATACGTTTTTGAAAGAAGTTTTTTTACTCAATGTAATTTTCAAGTCATTCCAAGTGAACAATAGAGAAATAGTTCAAAATTTTCGAAAATGACGCAACTTTCTACCATTAAGCAAAGAGAACCCAATTACAAATAATAATAAATTGTTTAAGCAATTATTTTTGTTAACTCGAATACAGCAACCTATATTAATGTGGCAGAAGATAACTATCAAGACTAATAATTTGTTTAAACAATTATTTTCGCTACATTGAATTAAATATTAACTCACCAACAGTTAAACGTGGGCCACAAATTGAAAATTTAGAGAAAAACCGCAATTTCTAGCCTTATCCAAAGAGAATGTTTTTAACAACAATATTCAATTGCTTAGACAGTTATTTTTGTTAACAATAGTTAACTATAATCTTACTTTGATTGAAATTTGGACAAAAAGTGTCAAAGTTTTGAAAAAAACCACGACTTTATATCTCTATTCTAAAAGAAAGTTGCTAAAATAATAACAAATTGTTTAAAAAATATTAGAAGAATTAGCATGGACGAATAGAAATGGGGTTTCAAGATTGCTCAATGATTCTAATATGTCTTCTTACTGCTGACTTAGAAGATTGTTTATAACGAAAGTTAATAAAATTAGTTAATTTGTTGCTTATTTCAGTGTCCCTTTATATACTTGTATAATTTAGATAACAAAAACTTATTTACTTATTTAATCATACAGGGTCACAAGGAATCTGATGGTAAACTTAGTTTTGACTTTGAGGATGACCATCATGGTTGTTTCCAATATTTGATGCCTATAAGGAGAGCATTATTGGAGAATATTCGACAGCGGCAAAACTTATGTAAGTATCACGAGTTGATGAGCCTAAACTTTGACCTTGACCCTGACCTGGTGACAGTTTCAAGGTCATGACTGCTCAGGTCGGGTAAGTGAGGTCAACTTTTAGCGTTAACGAAAAGCGTTGCCTAAGGGGTTTTTGAGGTCGCTAGGGCTGAAACTGTATGGGATAAATTTAATTTCTGTTTTCACTTCGGCGATAACCTTCATGACCTTCATGGCTATTTCAAGGTCAAATTCTTCTTATAATGGAAAGCTTCATTATATGTATTCAGGTCATAAGTCGACTTTGGCGATTAAGGTCACTTTAAGGTCATTTTAGCTTATACGAGGTCTGCTTACCTTCAGGAAGAGAAGCTTTACAATTTTCTTTGTAACGAACAAATTTATTAAGTTCAACAAGGCACATGGAAGGTCATTGTCAAGGTCGTATTGAATGTCACTACTTCATGTGCCATGTTGAACTTAATAACTTTGGTCGTTACGAAATAAAATTTTGAAAGATTCTCTTCCCAAAGGTAAGCAAACCTCGTATAAGATTGAATTATCTTAAAGTGACCTTCATCGTCGAATACGACTTATGACCTTAATACATGTTTGATTGTACGGATTCCCTTTATTTCAATTGCCGATGAAAAAATAAAGGTTTTGATTATAAAAAAAAGTTGACCTTGAAATAACCATGAATATCATCAAGGTTATCCCCAATATTAAAATAAAATTCTCATTTATCATATCCAGTTTCAGACCTAGAGTCCTCAAAAACCCCTTAGACAATGCTTTTTGTTAACGCTAAACTTTGACTTCACTTACCCGACCTGAACGGTCATGACCTTCAAACGGTCACCAGGTCAAGGTCAAGGTCAAAGTTTAGGCTCATCAACGCGTGATAATTTCATAAGTTTGTCCGCTTTGGAATATTTTCCAATAATGCTGTCCTTATAGCCATTAAAACATTGTTTGAGTTAAAATGACCTTAGGGAGACCTTTAAGGTAATCCGAAATATATGACCTAAGTGCATATTCGAATGTAACATTTTCCGTTCTTTCGATTGTTGGTGTCAAGAAGGAGCGGTTCGATTTTAAAAAAAGTTGAACCTGAAACAATAATGAAGGTCATCTTCAAGGTCAAAACTAAGGTCACCAATAGATTCCTTGTCAAAGGGGCACATTTTCAGTCATCTTGTAAAAAAAAAAAAGAAATACGGATAGGAATTGTTTTATCGGACGTGTTATGATGTGGGTGATGATGAGGCGCAATACATTTATTGAACATCTGTACCTGGTTTTCGTTTTTTGCCTTGCAGATCTGTTATAAATTTAATTAATGAAATATTAATGACAAATTAGAATAGACGAATAGAAATTCGGTCTCAAGACCGCGCCATTATTCTAATATGTAAACCCCTTTCCCAAATGATGTAACAGATTATTTATAGCAAAATTAAATGGAATCATTCGGTACTTGAGAGTTAATTATGAAAATAAAAAATAAAATAGCTGGATCCTATCTTGAGAACCCGGAAAGATTCTATTACGTTCTATTTATTAATAGGGATTACAGTCCGCGCAAGAACAAGGAGCATATCTACAATGATCTTGTAAAAAGAAAAAGAAAAAAATTACGGATTGAAATGACTTTATCGGACGTGTAATGATGTGAGTGATGATTCAGGAAAATACGTTTATTGAACGTCCGCATCCGGTTTTCTTTTTTTGCCTTGCAGATCTTTTATTTATTGAATTAATGCAAAGTATTGGACTGGTTATTAAACGAACGATAAACTGAGACTGGTTCAATTCTAAGGTCAGCTGTAATGATACAAGTCTAAAGAATAATGAAGGATTCGCGTGCTTGGAAGGAAATACGTGCATCTTTTATCCGATGTTCCAAGAACGCGTTCCAAGATCGTATAACGTCTAATGATGGCACGGCGCCATCGATTTGCACGCATTTACGTCCAATTAATGTTCCTTTTACCGATGTAGTCTCCTCCACGATCCGATGATATTACGCCATAATTTCTTGTATTTCTCATTTTAAAGCAATCAATTTCATAATCTGTGTTCATCTATTATGTTTTTCTGATTCCGCTCAAGAAATACTACTTTTTTCGTAATTTCTGGAAAAGAACTTGTTTCTTTAGAATTAAAAAAATTTAAATTTTTGCAACAAAAAGATGAATTATAAACAAAGTAGTTCAAATTTCAAACAAATAGTGTGAGTCAAACGAAACAATAAATTTTTTAACAAGAATATTATGCTTTTATTAAAAAGACGAATTTTCAACAAAATACAGTAAAGTTTTCTAGAGAGCCGATTTTGGGGCTGACAGTGGGTGGGAACTAACTCATTATAGCCCGCTCCACTTTTGTTTGTTCACGCCTGAGTGCTCGCCTGAGTGACAGCCGCAGATCCCGCGCAACTCACGCACATCCTGTTACACCGACATGCGGCGCGACGTCGATTCTCGGAAGTGCTATAGAAGGGAGGGTTATTGAAGGGTTTTACTGTATTTGATTTTCTAATCAAAAAGAATATTTTTTAACAAAATTAATTTACGATATAATGGATGAATTCTGAACCAAAAAAATAAACTTTAACCAAGAAGATTAATTTCCGATCGAAAAAGACGACTTCTAAATGAAAATTGGTAAAAGCAATGATAAATTGGTTAAACTATTTCTCGATAGGTTAGTCTCGTTTTCGTTTCTGGAAAGGAACATCATTTTTAAGGAAGAGAAACTAACCATTAGTAATTTGTAATAAACAGACCCTAAAAGAAAAGAATTTAGGCCCACATTTTTTTCAGGAAAAAATTATAATTCAGACTTCCAAACAGGAATTGTTTAAGTGAATAAATATTTTTAATTGGAACAGGGCATTTTCTAAAATTATTTCAATCATCAGTTGAAACTTAAAATTCTCAATAATAATTACAGTTATAATTTGAAACACAAAATTTTCGAAAAGAATGACAACTTTTATTCTGAGTGAGGAATGTCAAAAAACAGTTTCAATTTTGATTTGAAACTTAGAATCTTTGACAATAATTACAATTTCACGCTGGAATGAGCAATTTTCGAAATCAATTATGATTCTGATTTGGAAGAGCGAATTTCTAAATGAAATTGATATTTATTTCGAAGCAAGGAATTTTCGAAAAGAATAACAATTTTTACTTATAATGGTGAATTTTCGAAAATAATTTCAAATTTTACTGGGAACGGGGAATTTTCAAAAAATATTTCAATCTTGAGTTAGAACGGGGTATCCTCAAAAATAATTACAATTTTTACTTAGAATAATTACTTTTCAAAAATAATTTCAATTTTGACAAGGATCAGAGAATACTCAAAAATAATTTTAATTATCACTTGGAACGGTTAATTTTTTTCAATAATTTCAATTTGGTGTTGGAAGAAGGAATCCCCGAGAATGATTACAATTTTAATTTGAAACACGAAATTTTTGACAAGAATTACGATTTTTTTCCAAACGGGGAATTTTAGAAAATAATTTCAATTTTCACTTGAAACTTGAAATTTTCGAGAATAATTGCAATTTTAACTCGAAATGACAAATTTTCGAAATCAATTATGATTCTGATTTGGAATAGCGAATTTTCAGATTCAATTATAATTTCAGCGTGGAATAAGGAATGTTCCAAAAGAACTACAATTTTCACCCAAAAAGAGGAATTTATGAAAAGAATTAACATATTTTTGATTCGGGAGACAAGATTTTAGAAAAGCATTACAATTTGGGTTGAAACGGAGAATTTTAAAGATGAATTATGATTATAATATGGAGGATGGCATTTTTTAAAAGAATTGCAATTTTAGTAAGGTACAGGGAATTTTTTCAAATGTTTATGCTAATGGTTTGAAATTTGGAATTTTTTAACAGAATTAAAATTTTGAGTTAAAGCGGGGAATTTTCTATACGATGTATGCTTCTGATTTGGAGCCGTAAATTTTAGAAAAGATTCACAATTTTTACGTTTCTAAGGGGAATTGTCAAACAGAATTATGATTCTGACTTGAAAGAGGTAATTTTTGAAAAGAATTACAATTCTTATGAGATTAGGGAATTTTCTAAATGATTTATTTATGTGGTTTGGAACCGGGAATTTCTAAAAAGAACTACAATTTTGATAGGAAACAGAAAAATTCAAATTAAGTATAGTTCTCAATTATACCTGGAATTGTAAAAAAAATATGGTGATGTATTCTGACTTAGAAGAGTGAATTTTTCAAAAGTGGTACAATTTTCACTTAGAAGAGGAAATTTTCCGGATGGGAAAACTGAATATTAAGAGAATATTATAATTTAGATCTGAAACAAGGAAATTCAAAAAGAATTATTACACTGACTTAAAACCTTGCAATTTCCAAAGTAATTACAATTTGAATTTGCAACAATTAGTTGAATTTTCAAGTGAAAAAGCTCAATTTTCAACCGAACAATTACATTTTCAGCAGAAAAAATATGTTTTTAGCCAAAAATGGAATAATTAAATCGTAAGTTTAAAAACTTTTAAATAAAAAAACTTCTCCCCTTAATTCCCCTCACTTTTCTCAATTTCCCTCCCCCACTAACTTCCCCAACTTTCCCACTACAGTGTTTCAAAGCACTGTCACTACTTGCCCGCCCTTCATTTCCCTTTACTCCCCTACTTCCTTTCCTTTCCTTTTTTTCTCTTGCTTTTATGACCCCTCCCGCACTCAACTACTTTTCTTAAGATTATATTCCCTCAGATTTCTTATTACTCCTCTTCTTATTTTCTTTACCCCATCCATTATTCTCCCTCATTTCCTTTCATTTTCTTCCCCTTATTTTGCCTCACATACCCTACTCTTCCCTCCCTCAGTTCCTCTCACTTCCCTTTCTTTTCCTGCTTCCCCCTATTTTGCCTTTCATAATTTCCCTCACTTCCCTCCCTTCATTAACCCTCACTATCTCTACTTTTTTTTCTTCATTTTTCCTTACTTACTCAATCTTACCTTCCTAATATTCCATGCCCACCCCTACTTTCCTTCCCCTGATTTCCCTTTACTAAACTTTCCGTTCTTTTATTTTCCTCAATTCATTAAAATTTTTTACTTTTACTCATATCATTTCCCAAATAACTACACTCCCTTAATTTCTCATCATTTCCCTCAGTCCCCCTATTTTAATTTCCCCTTACATTCTCAACTACATTACCCATACTTCCCTTATGATCCATCCCTATTTTATTCCCTACTCTAAATAATTTCTCACTCCCCTAATTTTACAACTTTTCTTTCCCTCATTTCTCCTACGTTTACTCTCCACAGTTCTGTTCAAAACTCCCACTTTCCTTTCCTAACTAGCTCTGATTTTCGTCTACTTATTTCCCTCACATTTATTTTCTTCACTTTCCCAACCCTCGTTTTCCTTCACTTAGTATAATTTCGCTCCCCTTAACCACCTCACTTCCCTTGCTCCATTTCCTATAATTTTGCCATACCTGCCACCATTTCACCTAACTTTCTTTAATTTTCCTAGCTTTCCTTCTTTAATTTCCTTTTATTTTCTCATTACCTATCTATCATTTCTCCTCATTTCCCTAACTCATAACCCTCCTCTTTCCTAACTTCCCCTAATTTTCTTCTACCTATTTATTATTAATTCCGATTTCACTCTACTTATATCCCTTACATTTCTTTTCATTACTCTATTTCCCATAATTTCGCCTCACTTTCCATTAATTCACCTACTTCCTGCAATTTGTCTACTTTTCCCCCTATACTTCCCTTTCATTTTCTCATCACCTATCCATAATGTCTCCTCATTTCCCTTGCTTCCACCACTTTTCCTTCGCAAACTTCCCTTATCGCCCGCCTCATTTCCTCTCAATTATTCGACTTTTACTTACGCCATTACTTCACTTTACCCTAACTCTTCTCCTAATTTCCCCTAATTCCCCCTCAACAGTTCTCTTTTCGCGTGCTTTCCCTCTCCTTATTTCCGCTTAGTTTATCTATTTCCTCTTCCCTAAATTCCGCTAATCTTCCCCTACCTATTTTTTATTACTTTCACTACATTTTCTCTCCTCACTGCCCCGCCCATAATTCCTCTTGACGCACTATACTTCTTTTCCCACAATTCTCCCTTACTTATTCTAGATCATTTCCCATTAATTGAATAAGTCCCTAATTTTTATGCTTTTCATCCTCTAATTTCTCCTAATCACTTACCCCTAATTTATCCTCATTTCCCTTGCTTTTCTCATTTTCCCTTATTTATCCTACTGTAACTCGAATTATGATTCCCATTCCCCTAACCCTCTACTCTAATTTTCTCTACATTTCCTCCAACAGTTCTTCTCCCCTTCGCTACTTTTTCACTCCTTATTTCCACTTACTTTTTCTACTTGTTTCTCCCTAACTTCCGTTAGTTTCCCTCTACTTATGTTCTCCTACTTCCTCTACTTTCTCTCTCTTCTGCTTTATCTTCTTATATATTTCTATTCCATTTCCTATAATTTCATCTAGTTTCCCCTAATTCTTCTATTTTTCCTCCTTTAATTTCCCTCATTTCCCTCAATTTTCTATTAATTTTTTTCATATACCTTACTTTTAATCCCCATATTACCCCAATTTCCCCTAACCCCCTGGTCTAATTACCCCCCTTTATTCTCCCACAGTTCTTTCAGAACTACGAAACGCTTAAAATGAATTTTTAAGAAAAGAGTTTAATTTTAAAACAATTAGTGGAATCTTAAATCAAAACGAGTAATTTTTAATTAGGGAGGTTGATTATTGACCAAAAAGAAAAATTCCTAAGAAAATACATGAACCTTCTATCCCAGCAGTTGAATGTCAAGATAAAAAGAGAAACTTTAGGAAACGAAATGATACTTGTAAAAGGACTTTTCCAGTTCTTTTTCAGAAAAAGAATAATGAGTTATGAGGGCTGAAGCGGCAAGAAGATGATTAGAAACAGTAATGACAGACCCTTGATTAGGAGACACCTAACTGTAATCGAGAGGGTCCAACGGGAAACGCATTCTCAATCCGCGATCCCCGCCGCAAAAGGTTGATTGAGTTCAAGGCAGAGAGTCGATCGGGTGAGGCTCCTGCGATAACGAAATAGTAACTCAATGGTCAGTGTAGTAGACTCGTTAACCCTACGCTCGATGGATGCTAACGGTAGAAGCTCTTTGATATCATTTTTGCCCTGACGTAACCTACATTGATACTATTAGCTTACTTAAGAACGTCCCACTGGAAGAACAAGTTCCCTTTATAGATTAGAGTTTAT
The DNA here is from genome assembly GCF_010883055.1 of Belonocnema kinseyi. Classification (NCBI taxonomy): domain Eukaryota; kingdom Metazoa; phylum Arthropoda; class Insecta; order Hymenoptera; family Cynipidae; genus Belonocnema; species Belonocnema kinseyi. The sequence continues at coordinate 73,039,088 of NC_046657.1, read as the reverse complement.
AGTGAGGTCTCCAGATCTTGATTTTCAGATATTGAATAGCTTCTATCATGACTGATAACATGTGTAAAAAACATGGGTCGGGTCGTTTGGTAAGAAGAAATCGTTTTCCGTAGTTTTTTCAAACTTTTGAAAGGAATAACGATTTTAGCCGGAAAAAGAAAATTTTTGAATAGATTTACAATTAAGAGTTGGAACGGAAAATTTTCTAAATAAATTGTGATTCTGATTCGAAAAAAAAGGAATTTTCAAAATGACTTAGGAATTCAAGCTAGAATGGAGAATTTTCGAACAGAATTGAAATTATGAGTTGAAATAGGGTTTTATTGATAATAATGACAATTTTTAGTTTAAAGAGGGGGTTTTGGAAAGGAATTAACATTCTTATTCAGAAGAGGAAATTTTTTAGAAGAATTAAAATTATAAGTTGGACCATGGAACTTTTGAAAAGAATTTAAATTATAATTAGGAACAGGGAGTTTTTTAAAGATAATAACCACTTTGAGTTGGAAGATCGAATTTATGAAAAGAATTGTCATTTAGAGTTGAAAGTGGGAAGTTCCAAAAAAAATTATGTTTCTGATTCGAAGCAGGGAATTTTTGAAAATATTTACAAGTAGTAGTTGTAACGGGAAATTTTCTAAATAAATTCTGATTCTGATTTGAAAAGAATCAGGATTCCAAGCTAGAATAGAGAATTTTCGAAAACTATTATAAATTATGTTTTAAAACAGGGTGTTATTCAAAATAATCGAAATTTTTAGTTGAGAGCGGGAGTTTTGGAGAAGAATTAAAATTATGATTTAGAAGATTAAATTGTTTACAGGAATTAAAATTTTAAGTTGTACCACGGATTAGGATTTCAAGCTAGAATGGAGAATTTTTAAAAAGAATTAAAATTATGATTTGAAACAGGGTTTTATTGAAAATAATTACAATTTTTAGTTTTAGTTGAAAGTGGGAATTTTCCAAAAGAATAATGATTCTGATTTAGAACGGCAAATTATTCCAAATGATTTAAAATTGTGCTTTGCAGGATATAATTCTCAATAAGTGCCACGCTTTTTAGTTAGAATCGGGAATTATCGGAAAAAATTATGATTTGGAAAAGAGAATTCTTTAAAAGAACTACAATTTTGAGTGAGAAAAGAACATTTTCAAAAGGAATTAGAATTTATATTTGGAATGGGGAAATTTCGAAAAGAATTACAATTTTGACATAGAACGAGACATTCTTGAGAAGAATTACAATTTCGACTTGAAACATGAAATTTTTAAACGGATGACGATTTTGATTTTGAACAGGATCTTTTAAAAATAATTTTATTATAGAGTTGAAAATAGAAAACTTTCGAAATAATGTAAAATTTGGAATTGGACAGGAACATTTTTAAAAAGAATTACAATTTCAAGTTGGAGCAATGAAAAATTAAAAAAAATTAAGATTCTGATATGGAAAAGGAAATTTTTGGACATGAATTAAAATTTTGAGTTGGAGGAGGAAATTTTGTTAATTACAATTTTTAATTGAATGGGGGAATTTTAGAAAAGAATTAAGAATTCTCATTTCTCAGATGAATCAGGGAAGTTTCGAAAATTATTAGGAATCAGATTTGGTACAGGAATTTTGGAAAAGAATAATAATTTTGAGTTCCAACGCGGCATTTTTTAAGAAAATCACGATTATCAATTGGAAAAGGGAATTTTTTTACATAATGCCGATTTTGATTTAGAACGGGGATTTTAAAAACAGATTTAAGATTCTAATTTCTAGGACTGAATTTTTTAATAAGTATTACTATTTTGAGTTAGAACAGTGAATTGACGTAAACGTTTAATTTATTATTTAGGACAGGTAATTCTTTAAAATAATTTTAATTTTGAGTTCGGAAAGGACATTTTTGAAAGGAACTATAATTTAGAATTGGAACAGGGAAATTTCGAAAAGAATTACAATTTTGATTTGGAATAGGGAATTTTCAAAACGAAGCAGCATTATAATAGAGAGTCAGGAACTTTTGAAGAAAATAAAAACTTGGTGTTGAATGTGAATTTTGTTTTAATATTGGGGATAAACTTGATGATATTCATGGTTATTTCAATGTCAAGTTTTTTTTATAATCAAAACGTTTATTTTTTCATCGGCAATTGAAATAAAGGGAATCCGTACAATCAAACATGTATTAAGGTCATAAGTCGAATTCGACGATGAAGGTCACTTTAAGATAATTCAATCTTATACGAGGTCTGCTTACCTTTGGGAAGAGTATCCTTCAAAATTTTATTTCGTAACGACCAAAGTTATTAGGTTCAACATGGCACATGAGGTAGTGACATTCAACACGACCTTGATAATTTTTTAAAAGAATTACAATTTTGACAGGTAACGTAGAATTTTCAAGAAGAATTACAATTTTTACTGGGACTGAGGAATTATAGAAAGGAATTAAGATTCTGGTTTTGAATAGGGCATTTTTTCAAAGTAATTTTAATTTGAAGCTGGAAACGAAAATTTTATAAAAGAATTAACATTCTGATTTAGAAGAAGAATTTCTAGAAAAGAATTAAAATTCTGAGTTGTCCGGAAAATTTTCTAAAACGATAAAGATCCTGGGTGAAACAGGAAATTTTTAACAATGATTTAGATTCTGATTTAATTACGGGAAATTTTAAAAAGAATTACAATTTTTAGTGTTACACTAATTCGGATTCCGATTTGGAACTAAGAATTTCCTAATTTTACACAAAAATTAAGATTCTTTGTTAGCCAGTAAATTTTCTGAAATAATATAATGATTGTACAGAGAATTTTCGACAATTATTCATAATTTTATTTGGAGAAGGGAATTATTGAAAAAAATTACAATTTGAAGTTGGAACAAGGAATTTTCGAAAAGAACTAAGATTCAGATTTAGGCTAGGAAATTTTCTATGGGAATGACAATTTTGATTTTGAATGGGGAATTTTGGTAAAAAATGACCATTTTAAGCTGAAATGGGAAATTTTTGAAAATAATCATAATTGTGATTTAGAGAAGGGAATTTTTTTATTACATTTTTTATTTCAAAGAGGGAACATTCAAAAATAATTACGATTCTGATTTGGAACTGGACATTTGTAAAAGGAATTGCAATTTTTAGTGAGAACCGGGTAGTGTTGAAAAGAATTATAAATTTGGGTTGTAACAAGGAATTTTTTGAAATAATGAATATTCTAATATGGAGCAAGGAAAATAATTATAATTCTGACATTCAAGAGATTATTTTGAAAAAGAATTTGGATTTTGAGTTGGAACTTCGAATTCTAGAAATAAATCATGATTCTGTTTTGGAAGAAAAAATGAGACATGAAAAATGAAATACAAAGAAATTAATTGCCCTTAGGGAATAGGAAATTTTCCAACAGGATTAAGAATCTGTCTTAGATCATGGAAATTAAAAACAAACTTTCAATAACAGACCATAAAAAAGAAAAATTGACCCAGAAAGCCCGGTAAGTTTACAACCGAAATATAAAATCATCCATATGCATCTTGTATATTACGCAAAAGCTCATTTCTGCAAGTTAAATTACCAGACTCACTATGGGGAGATTCCTTTCCCCAAGGATTTCTTTTTTCATCTATCTATTAATATGTTTGAGCAAATCCAGGAATTTTTTTTACTGGTAAAATAATTAAGTTAAGAGAATTAGACATTCTTTTCTGAAACAGGTTTTATTACGTTCTTTCTTTCGTGTGCGGAGTCGATTAGATGAGAAAAGACTTTTATCTCGCATTACTCTCATAAATGCGAGTCGTCAACCGCGTGACGATGATTCATGTGATGGTCTCGTAAAAAAAGAAGAATGAAAAAGTTGCACGATAAAAGATGAGAATTGAGGGAATAAGAAGGAAGAAGGTAGAAAAAAAGAAAAAGGTCTAGGGTATCATCTCCTATAAATACCAGAATCGCCTGGGGCAAGGACGCCGTTGCCTGAGAGAATAACTCCGGTCTTCTATGACCGTTCTGACCTCAGCGAGACTCAGCTTTGACGTTCTCATATATTTTGCAATAAGTTGGGACCATCCAGTACTTTTTAAATTGATTAACCTGATCCGGAAATATTTTTCAAAAGCGTCTTAAAAATCTTATAAGATAAGTTATATCAAGGTCGCGAAGCTTAGTTCTCCTTGGGAGTTTAGTTCACCCTGTTCCTAATCCGAACGTTAATTATTTTCGCAAATTCGCGGTGCCAAGTCAAAATTGTTATGCTTCTGCAAATTGTATTTTTCTCAGTCCCCTATATTCACTGAACAATATAAGAATATTTATTATTTTAGAAAAATCCCCGTTCGAACTTGAAATCATAATAATTTTCAAAATTTTCTTGTTCCAAGTCAGAATCTTCATTATTTTCGAAAATTCCTGATTCCAATTCAACATTGTAATACTTTTAAAAAAATCCCTTTTAAAATTGTAATCATTTTCAAAATTTCCCTGTTCCACATAAAAGTCCTAATTATTTTGGAAAGTTCAGGCTTCCAATGAAAAATTGTCATGCTCTTCAAAAATTCCCTGTTCCAGGTAAAAATTGTAATTCTTTCCGAAAATTCTCTGTTCCAAATCAAAATTATAATTCCTTATGAAAATTTCCTGTTCCAAATCAGAATCTTAATTATTTTCGAAAATGCCTGGTTCGAATTGAAAATTGTCATGATTTTATAAAATTCCCTTTTCCCAGTGCCCAAAATATTTTATTTAATATTCAAATCTTTATTATTTTAGAAAATTACCCATTCCAACTTGCAATTGTAATAATTTTCAAAGCTTCCCTTTTTCCAAACCAAAATCCTAATTATTATTGAAAATTTCCGGTTCCAATTCAAAATTGCCATTCTCTTCAAAATTTCCTGTCCCAGGTTCGAAGTGTAATTCTCTTCGAAAATTCTACGTGCCAAATAAAAATTGTAATTCCTATTGAAAATTCCCTGTTCCAAATCTGAATTTTAATTATTTTCATAAATTTCCGGTTCCAAGTCAAAATTATCACGCTTTTTAAAAATTCCAATTTCTAGGTCAAAATTGAAATTCTCTTGGAAAAACCCCTGTCCACACTCAAAATTGTAATTCTTTTTTTAAAATTCTCTGTTGCAAATCAAAACCATCAATAATTTAAAAAATTCCCGTTCTAACTAAAAATTGTTATTTTTTCAAAACTACCCTGTGCCAAATTAAAATTGTAATTCTTTTTCAAAATTTCATGCTGCAAATCCAAATTTCGAGTATCCTCTCCAATTCCACCTTAAAACTAAAAATTATATTTATTTTTCGAAAATTTCCTATTGCAAATCAAAATCATCAATAAATCAGAAAATTTCTCGTCCAACTAAAAATTATAATTAAAAAAATCTCTTTAAAAAATGAAAATTGTAATTATCCTCGCATATTCCTTGTTTAAATTCTAAATTGTAAATCTTTTTCAAAAATTTTCTGTGTTCAATAAAAACCATCCATAATTTTTAAAAATTCCTCGTCCATCTACAATTCTCTCCAAGAATTATACATTTTAACTAAAAATTTCTTTCTGAAATTCCCTGTTTCAAGTAAAAATTTTAATTATTTGAAAAATTTCCCTGTTCCAAATCAGAATCTTGATTATTTTTTGAAATACGTGGTTCTAATTCAAAATTATCATGCCTTTCCAAAATTTCCTTTTCTCAGTCTCCAAAATTCACTATTCAATATAAGAATCTTTATTATTTTAGAAACTTCCCCGTTCCAATTCAAGTCTATACATTTCTTTAATTTCCATCTTCCAAATACCTTTTTCCAATCCCTAAGATTTACTGTTTAATATTCGAATTGTAATTATTTTTAAAAATTCCCTTTTCGAAGTCAGAATTATAATCATCCTCGCAAAGTTTACGTAATTCAAAATTGCAATTCTGTTTGACAATTCCCCGTTATGACTAAAAATTGTAATTCTTTTTCAAAAATTTTCTGTGTCAAATAAAAACCATCCCTAATTTCTAAAAAAATCCTCGTCCATCTAACAATTTTAATTTTTTTCAAAACTTCACTGTTTCAAGTCAAGATAATAAGTATCTTCGCAAAATCCCTGTTTCAATTCAAAAATGTAATTTTTTCGAAATTTTCCTGTTCATGATCCAAATCGTTATTATTTTAGAAAATTCCCCGTTTCCAATAAAAACTGAAACTTTCTCCGAAAATTTTACGTTTTGACTCGAAATTCTAATTTCTTCTGCAAAATCCCTGTTTCAAGTCAGAATTTTAATTATTTTCAAAACTTCCCTGTTCCAAATCAAAATCTTAATTTAAAAAAAAATGCCCGTTCCCAACTTAAAATGGTCGCGCTTTTGAAATATTTCTTTTCGCAGTCCCCAAAATTCACTGTTCAATTTTAGAATCTTTATTATTTTAGAAAATCCCCCGTTGCAACTCAAAATTGTAATAATTTAAAAATTTTCCCTGTTCTAAATTAAAATCTTTATTATTTTTGAAAATCCCGTTTCCAAATCAAAATTGTCATTCTTTTCAAAAATTCCCTGTTCCCGATCAAAATGGTAATTTTCGTCGAAAATCCCCCCTTGCCACTCAAACATATAATTCTTTCGCCAACATTTTTGATTTGAACTTAAAATTTTCATTCTTGAAAAAAATTCCCTTTTTCAGATTAGAATATTAATTATTTTAGATAACTCCCTTTTCGAAGTAAAAACTGTAATTATCTTCGGAAATGACTTGTTTCAACTTAAAATTGTATTTATTTTCCAAAATGTCCTTTTTTTCGTATATGAATCGATGTAATTGCCGAAAATACTCTATTCCACTCAGAATCTGTATTGTAATTATCTTCGAAAATTCTGCGCTTCAATTCAAAATGTTAATTGTTTTCGAAATTTTTCTGATCCTGATCCGCATCTTTATAATTATAGAAAATTCCCCTTCAAAAGCAAAATTGTAATTCTTCCCAGAAATTCCCCGTTCCAACTAAAAATTCTAATTCCTTTAGAAAATTCCCTGTTTCATGTCAAAATTTTGATTATCTTCGAAAACTCCCAGTTTAATATTAAAATTGTCATTCATTTTGAAAATTCCCTATTCCAAATCAAAGTCTTAATTCGTTTTGAACATTCTCCCTTTCTATTAAAAATTGTGTTTCTTTTCAAAATTCCATATCTCGAATTATAATCTTAAGCATTTTTGAAAATTCAACGATCGAATTCAAAATTTCAATTTTTTTTTTTAATTCCCTCTTCCCAACCAGAATATTTATTAATTTAGATATTTTCACGCTTCAGGACTAAATTCTAATTCTTTAAAAAAATTCTCTGTTCCAGCTAAAAATTGTAATTCGTCTTCAAAAGTTACCTGTTCTAAATCATAATCTCTAATCTCTAGAATTCTAATTCCTTTCAAAAATGCCCTGTACGAAATCAGAATCTCCAATATTTTAGGAAAATTTCCGATCTAATTTACAATTGAATTTTTTTTGCAAGATCCTGTTCCAGCTCTAAATTGTAATACTTTTCACAAATTCCTTATTAAATATCACAATCTTAATTATTCTTAAAAATTCGCTCTTTAAAGGAATAATTGTTATTCTTTTCAAAAATCCCTGTTCTAACTCAAAATCGTAGCTCTTTCTTAAAAATTCCCTCTTCCAAGTCAATATTTTAACTTCTTTCGTAAATTCCTGTTCTGGCTCATGATTTTATTTTCGAAATTCCCTGCTTGAAATCAGAATCTCCAATATTTTAGAAAATTCCCAGTTCTTCGTCAAATCAATTTTTTTCTAAAATTTTCTGTTATAAAACATAATCTTTATGGTTTAAAAAAAATCCTAGTAGTTATTAGGCCATTATCGGCATTTTAATCGGCCCAGTGTTGAGACAGTGCTGGCAGCCTATGTTCGCTATTTATATTTGCCGATCCTCCACCGATGCTTGGCCCAGTATCGGCACTTTGTTGCGCCAAGTCTCACTTTTATTACAGGGAATCATGTTTCACGAGGATCAGCCAAAGTCTGGCCCAGTGACGGCACATTCCTGGGCCAAGTGTCACTTTTGCCACATCAAACCATGTTTTATTTAAATCAGCCCAATGTTGAGCCAGTACTGACAGCCTATGTTAGCTATTTATATGTGCCGATGCTCCACCGATGCTTGGCCCAGAATCGGCAATTTATTTCGCCAAGTCTCACTTTTAGCACCTAATAAACCAATCCTACACGAAAGATAAAAAAAATTATTGAAAAATTGTCAAAGTTCACGATGAAATTTGTTAAGGTGTGTCATTAAAAACTTTAAATGTTTTTGAAAAACTACTTCGGTATAGCGCATTGGTTAGCACTCCCGACTGCTAGGCGATAGATTAAGGTATATGGATGTAGGTTCGATGCCCCGCAGCGTTAGAAATTTTATTTGTAATATAATGTTCAAAATGTAACATATGTATTCAATCTAACCAGGGAAATTAATATTTACATTCAAAGTACCGAAAATCAATTCATATTTATTTTTTAAATACCTTTTTTGTCATATCCTTAGACCTTAGACGATAGCAGTATTGGTACCCAGTGTTGGGCCAACAATGGCTGCCGAACCTTGGCTGGCAAGTTTAGGCCATAGTTATCAATCCGGCAATGGCGCAACGATGGCAAACAGGTTTGGTCCTATACTGGTACCCAATGTTGGGCCGACAATGGCAGCTAAATCTTGGCTGCCAAGTGCAGGCCATAGTTATCATTCCGCCATTGGTGCGATAATTGCAGTCGAACTTCGGCAATATTTTTGCCGACTATGGGCCAATGTTGGCCGTATGTGACTTCGCACTTGGGTATTTTCGAACATTCCACATTGAAACTCACAATTTTAATTCTTTTTTAAAATTCCCTGTTCCAAATCAATATCTTCACTGTTTTAGAAAAATCCGGGCTGCAATTCAAAATTTCAATTCTTCAAAAAAATTCCCTTTTTTGAATCAGGTCATCCAATATTTTTAAAAAGTCTCACTTGTAAGTCAAAATTGTAATTATGTTCGAAACTTTCCCATTCTAACTCAAGATTGTGATTCTTTTTGAAAATTTCATTTTTCAAGTGAAAATTGTAATTTTCTTTGGAAATTTCTCGTTTCAATTAGAAAATTGTGATTCTTTTTTAAAATATCCCTGTTTTAAATCTGGATGTACATTATTTTAGAAAATTTCTCTATTCGAGTCAAATCTTTATGATTCACTTCAAAAATTCCATGTTACAAGTCAAAATTGTAATTCTCTTAGAAAATTGACCTTTCCAATTCAAAATTGTAATTATTTAAAAAAACTTTCTCTTCCAATTGAGAATGATAATTATTTTCGAACATTCCACGTTCAAATTCATAATTGTAACCCTCGTCGAAAATTCTTCGTTCCAATTCAAAATTTTAATTTTTGTCGAACATTATGCTTTCCAATTCAAAAATTTCATTCTTTTTAAAAACTCCTTCCAAATCAGAATGATAATTCTTTTCGAAGGTTCCCCGATCAAATTAAAAATGGTAATTTTTGTCGAAAATTGCACGTTATAATTAAAAATTTTCATTTTTCTCAATCATTACACTTTCTAATTCAAAAATTTTGTTCCTTTTAAAAGCGCCCTCTTCTAAATCAGAATGATAATTGTTTTCTAATATTCCCTGTTCCAATTCAAAATTGAAATTTTGGTCCAAAATACCTCTTTCCAATTCTAAATTGCAATTTTTGTCAGAGATTCCCATTTACAATTACAAAATTGTAAGTTTGTTAAAAAATTCCCTCTTCCAAATTAGAAGTATAATTATTTTTTAGGGAATTCCCTGTTCCAATTCAGAATTGTAATTTTTGTAGAACATTACACTTTCCAATTTTAAATTGCAATTTTTGCCGAAAATTCCCCTTTCCAATTACAGAATTGTAATTCTTTTTAAAAACTCCTTCTCTCAAATCAGAATAATAATAATTCTTTTATCAATTTTATCCGTTTCGATTGAAAACTGTAATTTTTGTCGAAAATTCCCATTTCCAATAAAAAATTGTACCTCTGTTCAAAAACAACCTGTGCCAAATCAGAATGATAATTCTTTTCGAATATTCTCCGTTCCAGTTGATAATTCTAACTATTGTCAAAGATTCCCCTTTCCAATTCAAAATAGTAATTCTTTTGTAAAACTCCCTCTCCCAAATCAGAATGATAATTCTTTTAGAAATGTGTTCCGTTCCAATTCAAAATTGTAATTTTTACCGAAACTTCCTCTTTCCAATTCAAAATTGTACCTCCATTCAAAAACATACTCTGCCAAATCAGAATGCTAATTCTTTTACGAAATGTCTCGTTCCAATTGAAAACTGTAAATATTCTTTTTTTTAAATCCGTCTTTCAAATCAGAATAATAACTCTTTTGGAAGATTTCCCATTCCAATTCAAAATTGTAATTTTTCTCGAAAATTCCCGTTTCCAATTCAAAATCGTAATTCTTAAAAAAAAATTCCCTCTTCCAAATCAGAATGATAATTCTTTTTCAAAATTCCCCGATCCTATTAAAAATTTGAACAATTGTCAAAGATTGCCCTTTCCAATTCAAAATAGTAATTTTTTTCGCGAATTCCCTAAACCATTTGAACATTATCATCCTCTTCAAAAACTTCCTGTTCAAGTTCAGCAATGTAATCATTCTCTTACAAAGTTCCCGCGGTCTCTGATTCCAATTCCCTCCTATTTCTCGGATTTCCCACGAGGAAAAAGATTTCCCTTTTTCCCCGTTTAGGTAAATTCTCTGACATCAAGACTAATTTCATTTTAATAGAGGATAGATTTTCTGGATTATGGGGAAAGGAAATTGTTTATAGCATGAGAGAAGGGTTAATGAGGACTGATGAGATTGTTGATTTCATTAGGGATTTCAAGATTTATTGCGAGCGTGTGAAACTGGAGGCATTTGAAGATAACCAAGTTGAACGCACCCGGCCGGATGTCTTACCTCTCGCTTGGTTTCCTCTTTAACGAAACGAAAGACAGAGAGTACATTGTCTAGCGTGAGCAATGTCAAGGCCCGGAGACTCGTTATTTAATCATTAAGCTGATTTACCCAGGGTGCTCCCAGGTTAGGGAAAACCTGAAAATCAGGGAAAAAGTAAGGAATAAAAAAAATCAGGAAATTTCTATAAAAAGCAGTCGAGGGGGAAAAAACTACTAAGAATGAGATACAGTGGATGTGGAATATTCTGGATTAATTTTGATTAGTCTGGATTGCCACTATCCACATAGTTAGTTGGAAATACCGGGGATCTTTAATCAAAAAGGAACATATTTTTTTTATTGTTTGCTATCAAACAAAATATATGAACTCGTAATAAAAAAATGAGAAAAAATTTAGTAGTTCAATTTTCAGTTCAAAAATTAGTTTTGAACTTCAAAAGAACGAATTTTTAATACAATAATTAAGTTTTCATTCAAACCCAATTTTTCAACATAAAAGCAATGATTTTCCACCAAATTTGATGAATTTTAATGTGAAGATTTTCTACTGAAATTATGTATCTGGAACCGAATATTATAAAGTTTCACCAAAAGAATTTAACTTTGAAATATATAGTTAAATTTTCAATCAGAAAAATTAATTTTTAACAAAGAATATTAGTTCTTTACAATACTAATTTTTCAACAATAAAAAAAATCTGCGAACAAACAAATTTTCAAGAAAGTACTTACATTTTTAATTAAAAAATAAATCTCTAGCTAAAAAAAATTAAATAAACTAAAATGATGAATCTTAGACCTCAGAAATTACTTTTGGTAAAAAATGTTAGTTTTCTACCATGTAGATTAAGTTTTAACCAATTAGTCGAATTCTTTACTAAAAATGGCTTCCGCACACAAAATGTTGAATTTTCACCCAAAAAACATAAATTTGCATTTTGAAATGGAATGTTCAAATTTAATTTTTAATTTTTATTTTAATTTAATTTAATTTTTCATCTAAGAATTGACTTGTTAACAAAAATAGTACATTTTCCTGCGGAGTAGATTAAGTTTTAACAAAACAGTTGCATTTTAAACTAAAGATAAAAATTTTCAACTAAAAATGAAAAAATTACGTTTTCAATAAAAAAAATTAATAAGCAAGTGAAATTTTTTACCAAAAACGTGAACTATGAACAAAAAAGATTAATTTTCTGTCAAAAAAAAAGAATAATTTTCCACCAATACATCGATTTTCAACTAATAAAAGATACATGTTTAACTAAGTGGTTAGATAGAAAAAAAGTAAATTTGTCAACAAAATTAAATAGTTCAACTTCCAGTTAAAAAATAAATTTTCAGTCAAAAAAAATAATTATTTTTCGCCAAATAATTAAATTTTCAGTTCAAAAATAAATTTGTAACAAAAAAAACAAAGCGTTTTCAACAAAATATTAAGAAAACAGTTAAAATAAATATTTTAACCCAAAAATAACAACCAATTTTAACAAATTTGTTAAATTTTAATTAAAAGATTTTCAGCTGAAATGTTGAATCTTAAAACAAAAAAAAAATTTGTTTTTAAATTGTTGGATTTTTTACAAAGTAGATTAAGTTTCAAACAAATAATTAAATTTTCAACTATAAACAATAAAATAATTTTTTTCACTGGAAAATGTGAAGTTTGAACCAGATGGTTGAATTTTCAATTATAAAAGATCACACTTTCTGAAAAAATTGAATAGTTACATTTTAAGTTGAAAATTATTGTTCAATCCAAAAACAACGATTTTTCAACAAAATACATGAGTTTCAATCAAAGTATTTAGTTGAATTTTCAACTAAAAAAATTAATTTTTGAAATAAAATTGAATAGTTAAATTTTTAGATTAAAAATAAATCTTCAACTAAAAAATAACTATTTTGCAACAAACTACTTAATTTTTCTGTTCAAAAATAAATTTGTCACCAAAAAATATTAATTATTTTACAAAATAGTTAAAATGGCCATCAAAAGATTTTAAATAAAAATGCTGAATATTAAAATATAAAAAAATATATTCTTCATCAAAATAGTTAAATTTTCTGCAAACTAGATAAAATTTCAACCAAGCAGTTTAATTTTTAATGAAATATAAAAATTTGTAATCACGAAGATTTTTTTCTACCGAAAAAGGTGAAATGTCCACCAAACAGTTGAATTTTTAATTGAAAAAGATAAATTTTCAACAAAAAATATAAAAGTCATATTTTCTATAAAAAAAATATTTTTTACCCACGAAAAATGAATTTTCAAAAAAATAGTTTAATTTTTAACTAAAGAGATAGATTTTCAACTAAAATGATGCATCTCGAACAAAACAATTAACTTAAATGAAGTAATTCAATTTTTAACCTTGTATATAAATTTTATATAAAAAAATGAATTTGTAATTAAGAAGATTAATTTTTTTCCAAAAAAGATAAATTTTTAAGAATTATTATATTTACTTTTTTAAATATTTTTTATAATTCCTTTAAAAAAATGGTTGAATTTTCTACAAAGCAGATTAAGTTTTAACCAAATAATTAAAGTTTCTGCAAAAGTATACGATTTTAACTAAATAATTTGATTTTCATACAAAAACATGCATTAGGAAGGGAAAAGATTAATTTCCTATATTTAATTTCAACAAACAAAAAAAACGAACTTTTAGTAAAACAGTTCAATTTTGAACCTAGAAGATAAATAAAAAAAACGAATTTTCAACTAAATAAAGGAATATTAAAAAAATTGGTTACATTTTTAACTAATCAAACATATATTAATTTGTTAAAAATAAGTTAATATTTTGATTAATTAAAGGATTTTGGAATAAAATAGTTCGATTGTAATCCAACAATTTTTTTACTAAAATTTTTTTCAATTTCATCATAACATGCTTCCTCCTCTCCTTGCTTCCCCTTACCATACCATTTATTCCTTACTTACCTTTCAAAATAATCAATTTCCCTGCCCGACGTACCACATTTTTAATAATTTCCTCTCACTTGCGGTCAATTTCCCTACTTACCTTACCTTGCCCGACTTCTTCATCACCTTATTCTCCCTCTGCTCGCTTCCCCAGGTAACACTCACCTTCGCCTACTTGCCTTCCCCTACTCTCAATTCCCCTCCCATACTTACCCGTACTTATACTAATTTTCTCATACATACACTTAATTTACCTACTTTCCCCACCTTGCCCAAATTTCTTCATCACCTGCTTCCCCTCTCTTCGTTTCCCCAGGTTAAAATCCCCTTCCCCTACTTCCCTTTCTCAATCCTCAATTCCTTGCCCTGGTTCACCTCCATTTCTAATAATTTCTTCTAATTTACACTCTCTTTACCTATTTTCCCTAAATTGCCCAATTTCTTCATCACCTGCTGCCCCCTCCATCAGTGTTCACAGGAAACGATTACCTTTCTTTACTTTTCTCCCCCAACCAGAAACTCCCCTCCTTCTCACCCTCATTTCTAATTATTTCCTCTCACTTATACTTACTTCACCTACGTTCCCTCCCGTTATTTACCCTCACTTACTATACTTTATCTCCCCTATTTTTCTCTAATTTCCACTGATTTCCCTTCATGTCTCCTACTTCTCTTCCTTTAATTTTACTCACTTTCCCTACTTTCGCTCCCTATATTTTATAAAGAGGATATAGACAGTAGGGTTAAGTAGAATAGGCGTTGGCAGGAAAGTAAGAAGAAGTAATGGGTAGAATAGGACAGGTCAGGATAGAAAGAAACTGTGAAAGAGGGAATGATAGAAGAGGAGTAGGAGATTAAGGACCAATCTACTAAAATTACTAATTATCCAAGTAAAATAAAAATAGAAAAGTGAAATATTTTCAATATTATATTAAATAGGCTCCTAAAACCTTATTTACAGGCGCATGGCGCCAACTTGGATGCATCCAATTTTGTTCGCGAGAGGAATTGATATTTTTGCTGAAAGAGCTGTTTTAATTAGTTACTTTAAACCTGTTTATTGAAGATTTCTCCCGTGGATGCGGGCTAAAAGAGCATGCCGATAAGCGTTGTGAAGAAGATGATAAAAAGGATGTAAACATGTAATAGAACAGGTTGTCCGTCAATAGTGGAACTGCGGAGAACCATAGATTGAAGATGAAGTTTACGAGCTGAATGCTGAACTGCTAACGCGCTGTAATCGTTTTGCGTCGATGTCTCTGGCTTTTCAAGACCGGAACGTATCCATCAGCTCATCTCTTGACAACCTTGCCCCATCAGTGTGCCTATTATGGGCTACCACTTTTTTCCAACACCATCGTCGCCACTTTCTTTGTTCTTTTTCAACCACCTTTTTCTTCTTTTATCTTATCGATGGTATCTCATCAAAGAACCGATCGACACATTAAAGCCCGGGACACTAACCCGCTGCATATCATTTTGATTATCAGCTTAAGATCAAAATCGTCCAGTTTCATGAAAAATTCCTTAAGACTAGTCAGTGGAACTTTAACTAATATAGTTCAAATCTTTTTTTATTTAGGCGCCACTCCGTCTACAAAAAAGGGGACGTTGATTAACTCGTGCAAAGTTTACCGTCTCATGATTTTCCACCTCTGCTCACACTAGATTCTCATAAATTCACTTCTTTCACTTCAGCCTTCGCAAACTCTTCCACAACTTCTTTATCTTACTACCTTATCGTTTCTTTGCTTTCCTAGCTAACACTGTTCTCTCCTACTTTTCTTCACCTACTCACCCTCACATCTAATAATAATTCCTATCTCCCATCACTTTATCTCACGACCTCTACTTCACCGCCTTAGTTTACGCCTGCTTCTCTTATTCATTCTCCCCTGACTTCATCCTTCGCCCACCTTCCTTAATTTCTTCGTCACCTGCTTTCCTCTATTCTCTCTTCAACATCCAACACTTCTCTTCCCATACTCCCCTACCCAACTATCACTCACCCTCCACTAGTCGTCCTTATTCATAATTATTTTATCTTCTTCCCCTCCCTTACACTAACTTTCGTTACTTCCCTTCCTAATTTTTTTTTTAATTTTCTTACTTCCTCTCCCTAATTTTTCCTGACTTTTCTTAATCCTTTTCCCTAATTTTTCCTTACTTCTAACACTTCCCATCCCTTTAGTTGATCCTTTGCTTTCCTTTCCCAACTTCTTTATCACCTGCTGCTTATTCTCCTTGCTCCCTAGCAAACACTCCGCTGTCCAGGTTCTCGTTTGCCAGCACACACGAAAAAAAATTAACTTTCTTGAACAAAGATTTTATTCTTCACCATAGGTGAAATTTCTACCAAAAGAGATGTAATTTCAACTAAATTGACAAATCTTAAATTGAAATATTTAAATCTTCAGTTAAAGGAATTAATGTCCAACAAAAAAATAACTTATTTTAAATAAAATAGTTAAATTCTCGACTAGAGAGATGAATTAAAATAAATGAATCTTCAATAAAGACAAAAGTTTTTTTTAAAGAAGGGTTTAAAATTTTACCTAAAAGACGATTTTTAAGGAGGAAAGATGTATCTTCAAAACTGAAGATTAATTTTCTGTCAAAAAGGACAAATTTTTAACAACTTACTGGAAGTTTTAACAAAATACTTCAATTTTTAATTAAAATAATGAACCTTGTTCTAAATCAGTTAAATCCTTCGCTTGAAAAATTAATTCCTAATAAATAAACATGTTTTAACAAAATAGTTAAATTTCCATATAAATTCTGAAATATTTTTAAACAGTTACATTTTTAAGGTAAAAAATTATTTTTTTGAAAATAAAAAAAATTTCATCATGATAGTTCAATGTCTATACAAAGTGAATTATTTTTAATTAAATAATAAATCATCAAACAGAATAGTTAAATTATTACTGAAGTTATAAAAGCATTTTTAACTAGTTAGATTTTTAGGAATAAAATTAATTTTTAACTAAAGAAATGAAATTTTTTTACCAAAATAGTTAAATGTTCAACTAAAGAAATTAAACTTTAACTAAAATAGTAAATCCGGTTTTAGGTTATGGAGCAGAGATATGGGGATGGAAAGAAAGGAAAGATATTGAGAGTTTACAAGAAAGGTATATAAGGTGGACACTAGGGGCAGACTG
>NC_046657.1:73015237-73021892 GCF_010883055.1 Belonocnema kinseyi | reverse complement strand
CGCTATCGCAGGAACTAGATATAAGACTTTATGTAAATAGTTGTAAATAATTGTATATATAGAAAGGATAAGATTGTAAAAAATATATAGATGTAAACGGAAGATTGTAAGGAATGGAAGTCATGTAAACCCTTAGGGGACACATTATGAATAAAGAAGAACTAAAATAGTAAATCCTTATCTAGATAAATTAAGCAAAAAATTAACTTTCAACTAAAAAATTATGAATTTTTAACAAAATAAATAAAGCTTCCACGAGATAATAACATTTTTAACAAACTAAGAATAATTATTTAACAAAAGTAGAACAGTAAACTTTTTAACAGAAAATAATGAACTTTACATAAGAAATAGTTTAGGTTTCAAACCAGAGAGATGAAATTTCATCAAAAGATATATATTTTGAATAAAAGTAATAAATCTTCGATTGAAATAGTTGAAATTTCAGTTAAAAAATTAATTTTTTGATCAAAAAAGCAAATTTTTTACTAAATAGTTCAATTTTCAATCAAAGAAATAGATTTATGACTGAATAGGCTCATTTTAAAAAGAAAATAAGAATAGTTGCTTTTTCAGTTAGAAAAATTAATATTTAACTTCAAGAACAAATTTTCATCAAAGTAGTTTCAACAAAATAATTCGGTTTTCAACCAAATAGTAGGTCTTTTAACCAAAAAAGATGATTTCCGTATCTAAAATATAATGTTAAGCTATTTAAAACAAAAAATCCCTAAATTAAGGATTTATTTATGTGTTCCAATAAAAAAATGTCTCGAGAAATGAATTTAAAGTATTCTGATAGTCTCGAATAGTTTCTACTCTTTATTCATTTTTCTATATCCAGTAATCTAAAAAAAACATTTATACTTCTTATTTAAATTTGTGCACGGGGGGGGGGGGGGGGGGGGGGTTGAAGGTCAGCTTCAGTGTCACACGAATTATGACACGAGGCAGGGGTGATTCTAGACGCACTCAAAATAGGATCACATAATATGCGGAGGCTCCTTAAATGGGTTGAATATCATTTTGATCCAATTCCTGGTATAAAGTGTGGAACCATGGATTTCTTTTCACTACCCAAGTGTAATTACAATACTTATAGGTAAATTTTCTTTTTTCAAAAATTAGAAATAGTTTCAAAATCAGCGCTGAAATGATGGGAAAAGACAAAAAAAAGATAGAGAACAGCAGGGATAGAGGAACGTATAGAGGAACAGGCAGAGCAGGGACAGAGAGAGAGAGTTGGGAGAGAGGCAGAGAAGCAGAAATAGCGGGAACAGAGACAGAACCTCACGCAAAGCAGGGACAGAACTACAGAAACAGAAAGTTCAGGGACCCACAAGCGGACTGAGCACGGGCAAAAGCAGAGCTGGAGCAGAGACAGAGCAGGAACATAAACATAGATGTAGACAGATCAGGGAAAAAGACAGGGCAGAAACAGAGCTAGAGCAACATATAGAGCTGAAACAGAGACACATACAGAGCAGGAACATGAACATAGGTAGGTCAGGGACAGAGGCACAGACAGAGCAGGAAGAGAGACAGTGACATATAGCAGGAACAGAAACTTAGACACAAACAGATCAAGGATAGAGAGACAGGCAGATCAGAAACTGAAACATAAACACAAACAGATCATAGACAGAGAGACAGATTGAGTACGGACAGAGGCAGACATGGGACAGAGGCAGATCAGGAACAGAAACATAGTCACAGAAAGATCAAGAACAGAGGTAGAGTACAGGCAGAGACAGAGGAGGAACAGAAACACGGACAGAGCAGGAAAAGAAACATAGACACAGACAGTTCAGAAATAGAGACACAGACTGAGCACGGACAGACATAGAGACAAGCCATATCAGTAACAGAAACATATTTACAGACGGATCAGGGACAGAGACAGAGACGGAGAAGGAAGAGAGACACAGGTAGATTAGGAAGAGAAACATAGGCACAGCCAGTTCAGGGACAGAGGCACAGAAAGAACACGGACAGAGACAGAGCTGGGATATTGACAGAGACGAGACAGATCAGGAACAGAAACATAGTCACAGACGGATTTGGGATAGAGAGACAGAGG
Source organism: Belonocnema kinseyi (assembly GCF_010883055.1). Lineage (NCBI taxonomy): Eukaryota > Metazoa > Arthropoda > Insecta > Hymenoptera > Cynipidae > Belonocnema > Belonocnema kinseyi. Next base: position 73,019,812 of record NC_046657.1, on the reverse strand, counting down.
AGGAACAGAGAGCAGATAAGAAAGAGAAACGCAGACCCAGACAGTTAAGGGACAGAGGCACAGACTGAGCACGGACAGAGAAAGAACTGGGACAGAGACAGAGCAGGATCAGAGCCAGAGACAAGACCGATTAGAAACAGAAACATAGTCACAGACAGATCAACGGAAAGAGAGAGGGGTGGGAGAGGGAGAGAGAGAGAGTACGGACAGCGACAGAGTCACAGCCAGAGCAGGAACAGAAAAATGACAGAGACGAATTTAGGACCGAGACACAGCCAGATCACGGACAGATATAGAGCTAGGGCAAAAGAAAGAGACAGAGAATGAGAAAGAGGAAGAAAACGAAAAGGGTCTCAAAAGCGCGATTAGTAGAAAAAGACGACCGACGATATTCAGAGAAGGATCGTAATGTGAAACAGACGCAACAGTCCTTTTTCGGCAAAATAACTACGCCCCGATTCACGCTACTTTAACGACTCATCCGTAGCTCCCTTGGCGCAGACGTCGCGTCGAGTCGGCTTCTTCAAGGTTCTTAGATCCTGGAAGGCCCCCTTCGTCTCAAGGAATCGCGTTTCTGAAAACTCTTTTCACGTAAACCTACTCGTCCGCCTCCTCCTTCCCCTCATTGGTCACTAGCCAACATCATTGTCGTTTCTTCAAAAATATTTCCTCCAACTAAAATTTACGGCTTTTTTAAATCTTCTGAACGAAATCGTAAATTAATCCCTCGTAAAAATCAGAATAGATATTATTTATGCTAGAACTCAAGCCTGTGAAAGAAAATCTCCACTTTACGAGACTCACTATCCAGAGGCGGTCCATCTGGTTTTTTTGTGGTAGACTCTATTTTTAAATGTATCATAAAAAGTTCTCTCCGCCGCACAATAGGATAAAAAAAGTTTTTCTTGAGAAACTAGTCTAGAGCATATAATTTTGATTTGATCAATTTTAGTAAATCTCTGTTTACAAAATTTATTTAAATAAATAACAAACTTTGTTCCTTGACAATGTATTGTGATAAATAATGTTTTTTCAGAGTCATTAGCAGTCAATTTCATGAACAAATGTACATCAATTTTTTAAATTAGTTTTCAAATTGTGATCATGTTTAGTTTATGATAAGCCGTTCACAAAAACACAATGCTTTATATGAATGTATCGATAATTTGTTAACATTTCCTTAAAATGAATAAAAAAGAGGAGTATATATCAAACTTTTTCTTTTCCAGTGGAAATACACACTTAAATATCTTCCAGTTGATCTGTCCTGAAAGAAAATCAGATCATGTTTAGGCTATGAACAGTTTTTCAGAAACACATTTTGCCCTTTATGAATACATATAAAATTTTCCAACATTTCCATTAGATAATTGAATCGGAATAATATTTATCAAACCTTTTATTTGTCAATGACAATTTATAACTATATGCCTTCAATTTGATTCGTCTCAAAAGAATATCAGACCATTTTTAGGCTATGATAAGCACAAGATTCAATTTCCCAAAATGTGAAAAATCTTCAGAGGTGAAAAAATTACCGCGTAAAATTGAAGGAAAGATCGACGAATTTCAGTCGAATTTTTGTGCTCTATCTGAGCGTCAAGGAAAATCTGAAAAAAATGATAAAGGAACAGATATATATTGTTTTTTGAGTCATTTATCATTGCATCTTTATCCGCTAGGTTTCTTTATATACTGATCGACTTTGCAGAGTCGAACAAAGCAAACTTGTAGCATCTTGAACCCCCAGTCGAGAGGTTCTTGCATACCTCTCTATGCAAGTAAATGTGAATTACTGCAAGTAGTACACTGCTTCGTACTGTTCAAGGTCAGACAGCCACTCTGACAACGTCGTTGAAATCGTTGACGCCACATTAGTCAACTTCAAACGAGACAAGTAGATTTTTCTCGTTAGTCTAACCGGACTTTCCTTCTCCATGTACTCAAGAGTCTTGAGATTGTCTCTCTTATCCTACTGTGTGAAGAAAACTGATACTCCTAAGTCTTGACACTTAATTATCACTAGTCTTCCTGTATCAACAAAAAATTGCGCAATATGTGACATCAATTGGTGAAACATAAAAGTTTCCTTATGTGAAGAGATCCTCTTACGGGGAATTTGATCGCCGTATCAGAATCTCGATTTTCGTTTTAAAGTCTTGACCATTGCATAATAATCTTCATTCTCTTATTAGAATCTTGATCGTCGTATAAACATCTTGATCCTCATAGGATAATTTCGATCAATAGATAAGAAGTGGAGATGTACACTTGAATATCCTCAATTTGACCCGTCCTGAAAAAGATCAGATCATATTTATGCTATGGAAAGTATTTCACCAAAAAGAATATAAATAGTTTAAAAAATCAAAAAGTGGAGTCACATCAGATTTAATTTCTGAAAATGAGGTTAATTAGAAAATCTTTAGGCTATGATAAGCTATCCCAAATATAGTATACTCTACATGTATGGATAATTTAAGAAACTTTTACAACTGCTAATTTAAACGAAATATTATTTATTAGACTTTTTATTTTTAGTGGACATCTTCACTTAAATGTATTCCATGAGAACAATCTCTAAAGAAAATCAGACTATTTTTAGGCTATGATGAGCGTTTCTCAATAACACTATTCTTCATTTAAATATATAGGTAATTTTTCATCCTTTTCGTCAGATAATTGCAGATTCGATTTCCAAAAATTAGAAAACTTAGAAAATTTTTAGGATATGATAAGTTTTTTAAGAATATAGTGTACTAGACATGTATAGATAATTTTATAAACTTTCATTACAGATCATTGAAACGGAAATTGTGTATCAAACTTTTTCTTTTGAAGTAGACATGTTTACTTGAATGGCTTCAATTTGACCCATCTCTAAAGAAAATCAGAACATGTTTAGGCTATGATAAGCCTCTCATCAAAAAGTATATAAACACTTTTAAAATGGAAAAGTGGAATCACACTAGATTCAATTTGAAAAATGATGAAAATTATAAAATGTTAAGGCCATGATAAGCTTTCACAGATATTGTATACTCTACATGTATGGATAATTTTCTAAACTTTTATTACTGCTAATTTAAGCCGAATATTATGTATCAAACTTATTTTTTTTAGTAGACACCCCAACTTAAATTCTTTAATTAAACTATGTCTAAAGAATATCAAACTATCTTTAGGCTATGATAAGCATTTCTCAAGACCACTTTTCTTTATATGAATATATAGTAAAGTTTTCATCCTTTTCGGCTAGTAATTCGAGAACAAAAGTTTATATCAAACCTTTTCTTCTTAGTGGACATCAACACTAAAAATCCTTTAATTTGACTCATCCCGAAGTAAAATCAGACCATGCTTAGGCTATGATAAACCTATCATCAAAAAGTATATAAATACTTCAAAAATCGAAAAGTGGAATTGCACTAGATTCAATTTCCAAAAATGAAGAGACTTAGACCATTTTTAGGCAACGATAAGCTTCTCTCATATTCATAATATACATTTGTGAATAATTTTATAAGATTTTATTACTGATAATTAGAGGGAATATTGTCTATCATACTTTTTCGTTTAAGTTGTACATCTTTACTTCAACGCCTTCAACTTCATCCATTCCCAAAGAAAATCAGACCATGTTTAGGCTATGATAAGACTCTCAATAAAAAGTACATAAATGCTGTAAAATTCAAAAAGTGGAAGCACGCTAGATTTAATTTCTAAAAATTATGATAATAAGACTATTTTTAGGGTATGATAAGCCTTTCACAAATACAGTGTAATCTAGATGTATGGATTATTTTCTAAACTTTTCTTACTCTTAATTGAATGAAATATTATGTGTCAAACTTTTTCTTTTTGAGAGCACATATTAATTTAAATGACTCTTAGTTGAATAGCCTCTAAAGAAAATCAGGCTATTTTTGGACTGTGATAAGTATTTTTCAAGAACACATGAATATTAGTTAATTTTTCATCCTTTATCAGATAATTCAAGAAAAAAACTATGTATCAAACTCGTTCTTTCTCAACGCACATCTTCAATTAAATACCTCCAATTTCACCCATTCTAAAAGCAAATCAGATCATGTTAAGGCTATGATAAGCGTCTTAATAAAAAGTATGAATACTTTAAAAATCGAGAAATGGAATCGCACTAGATTCAATTTTCAAAAATGAAGAAAGTTCGAAAAATTTAAGGCTACGATAAGCTTCTCACAAATTTAAAATCTACATTTATGGATAATTTTAAAAGCACCTTTTATTACTGATAATCTAAATGGAATATTAAGTATCAAACTTTTTATTTTTAAGTGTATATCATTTCTTACACTAGAATCAATTCCTGAAAATAGGACAATTATACCATTTTTAAGTTAAGTTTAGCTTTTCTCAAATATTTCATACTCCACTTTTATGGATAATTTTCGAAACTCTTAATACTGATAATTAAAAGGTAACATTATGTATCAATTTTTTTCTTTTTGAGTGTAGACATAGTTAATTAAATGTCTTCAAATTGACCCATGTTTGAAAAAAGTCTAAGTACTTTTTTGCTACAGTAACCGTGTC
>NC_046657.1:73004122-73015137 GCF_010883055.1 Belonocnema kinseyi | reverse complement strand
AGCTCTTCTTAATATTTTGACACCAAAATCATGTCGATACACCTTACCGACTGCGAGTAAAGCCACCCACGCTTTAACTTGACAGACTGTATATATATACAAATTCCAATATTTTCATTAGATAATTAAGAAAGAAGTGTTTTAATCAACATTTTTTTGTTCAGTGGACATCTACATTTAAATGTGCTGAGTTACATCCGTCTCCAAATATTATCAGGCAATTTTTAGACTATAATAACTTTTTTTACAAACAAACTTTGCTCGATATGAATACATAAATAATTTTCTAATATTTCCAACAGATAATTAAAAAACAAAATCATGTGTCAAAATTTTTCTTGCTCAGTAGACATCTGTACTTAAATGTCCTGAGTTAGACTCGTCTCCAAATATGATCAGACTATTTTTAGACTATGATAACTTTTTTACAAACAAGCGTTGCTCGATATGAATACATAGATAATTTTTTTATATTTTCAACAGATAATTAAAAAAGAAAAGCATGTATCAAAACTTTTCATGTTCAGTGAACATCTACACTTAAACGCCTTCAGTTTGAACCATCTTGAAAGAAAATCAGACCATGTTTAGGCTATGGTAAGCATCTCACAAAAAATAATAACATTTCTAAAACCGAAAAGTGGAATCTCAACACGTTCAATTTCCAAAAATGAGGACAATCTTGAAAGGTGGAAGTGTTGGTCTATGAAGAGGAAACGATGTCATTGACCTCAAGCATATTGCTAATTCACGAAATTACTTCGTGGAGGTGCATGAATCCGTTTGCAAACATTGTCATCCAGGTGGACGCTGTTCGCTCAGTGGAGACTCTCGAGGTGACTAAACTTAAATCGCGGAAGAGTCGGCACTCGTTAACAAACTCTGTTTGATTTAAAGCCGTTGTGGCCGCGGTGGTCAGGGTCCTGTTGGTCGACCGGCTTCAAGAAGTTTGCGCTTGTTGTAGCGGATTTCTGCAAGAGTGGCCCCAAGACAAAAAAATACAAGCCCTTCATTACATTGTGTGCAAGAAAATAATTTAAAAAGGAGATGACATGGCGAAAGATGTATTCAGGGACCACAGTCAGACCTCTCTTCCCCTTATTACCCTTTTCCCCTTTAACACTATTTTCCTTAGAAATTATTATAAAAAAGAGAATCTAGCATAATTTATAAATGAAATTCAATGTTTTTTTCCTGTCTAGAAAGGAGTGTAATGAAGTCTCAAAAATTTGTCATTATTTGTTGGATTTTGATTACTTGGAATAATTTTGTTAAAAATTCGTCTTCTGCGGTAGAATATTATATTATTTGTATAAAAAAATGCAATTATTCTGTTAAAAATGTAAAATTTTCTTTAAAAAGGTCTTTTTTGTTGAAAGTTGATCTGCTTGGCTAACCAGTTATCATTTTATTTGAAAAATCATGCCTTTCATTGGAAATTTAAATATTTTGTTGAAATTTTTTCATAATTAATTCATTTAACTGCATATATAATTAATCTATTTTTCGGTGAAAACGAATTTGTTTTTGATGTAAAATCAACCATTGGGTTGAAAATGGATGTACTTAATTAAAAATTTGTCTTTTTCGTTAAAACATCTACTAATTGTTTAAAAGTTGAACTATTTGGTAAAAAGTTCAGTTTTGTTGTTGTAGATTCATCATTTTTTCAAAAATTTAAAAATTTAGTTGTGAATACATTTTTTAAATGAATTTTTATATTTTCGAGTTGAAAATTCGACCAATGTACAAAATTTTTTGTTTTATTAAAAAAATGAATAATTTAGTACAAAATTAAATTTTTTGCTGAAAAAAATATTTTTTTGTTAAAAATTCATATTTTTGTTGTATTATTTAACAATTTTGGCTAGAAGTTCAACTAATTGGTTAGAGATGAAGCTTTTTGGTAGAAAATAAATTTCTTTGTATTAAAAATTTATTTTTTGGCTCACAATTCAAATATTTTGGCAGAAAATTCACCTTTTTGGTGAAAAAGTGGATTATTTATTTTAAAAATGACCTACTTGTTGGAAAATTAATTTTTTTGTTAAAAAATCATATTTTGGCTGAAACTTTAACTGATTGGTTGAAAATCATTCCTTTTTTGTTGAAAATTCAAATAATTGATTAAAAGTTGAATTACTTTATTAAAAATGCATTCTATAATTTACATGTAACTATTTTGTTGGAAATTCGTTTTTTCGTTTAAAAATTAATTTTTAGTACGAAACTGTAACTATATAAATTTTAATTTAAAATCCATCATTTATAATTTAATTTAATTCAAAATCATAAATTTGATAAAAATTCGTTTTTTGGGTTGAGGATTCTACTGTTTTGTTTAAAATGGTACTATTTCGTTAAATTTAACGGTTGTTTATCAAAAGAAAAATTGTTCAGTGCAAATATGAACATTCGCTTTATTTTCAAAAATTATTATTTTTTTAATAAAAATATTTGGTTTAAAAGGCAACTATTTTGTAGAAAATTTAACAATTCTGTTAAAAAATTCATCCTTTTTGGTTCAAATTCAACTCTTACGTTAAAATTCGTATTTTTGGAATAGAAATCCATATTTTAGGTTGAAAATGAACAAAAGATTCTCTAAAAAAAATTTTATTAGCTTTGAAAATTCAACAATTTTAAAGAAAATTTTTCTTTTTGGATAATATTTCTTTGTTTCTTGAATGAAATCCGTTATTAAAATTTTTCATTTAAATCAATCTTTTTCGGTTGAAAAATCTACGACTTGGTTAAAAATTCAGCTACTTTCATAAAAATTTTTTTCTAATTTAAAAATTGCATCACACAATTTGTAAAGTAGTTATTCAAAATTTTTATACGACTATGATAAACTCAAAATTTGTGCACATGTGCTGCTGTGAAGCGCGCCACCTTCGGTTGTGTAGTTACAAAACATCATACTTTATTGTAAAATTACATCAATTTTCAAAATAATTCTTCTTTTCACAAAATTTGAATATATAAAAGAAGGCTTCTTCATTTTTCAATACCTTTCTTAATTTGCGTCTCACAATTCAACATGGCGAATTTTTCAAAAGGTACCGTTCTCGTGCAAATTACCTTCTTGTCGAAGTAGTCATGGACTTCCTTGATTCTATTTCTTTCTCCATGTAAATGTATGGATACAAAATATTGTTAGGTTTATCTCTCATTACACACTTATGGCGCTTACGGTTCTTATGAACAAGGTGCGATATCTCTTGAATCGTGTGGGCGTATATTACTCACGCTCGAGAGATTAAACACTGTCTATTTTTTTAACCTAATTTCTTGAGTCGGATTTAGGCCCCAGGTCACCTTAGGTGCTTCAAACATTTTTTTGTTGGCGGTTATAATTTTTCTATTAGATTTTTTCTACTGAAGAGTAGAAAATAAAAAAAAGAACCCCTCTTGCCTTACTATCCATATTACTCCTCCTTTATTTCCCAACCGATCCTATACTTTTCCCTTCCTTAACGCAACGTTCCTTTAATGCAGTACCACTAACTTCTCTAAACTTATCTTCCCTTGTTACCTTAAGTGGCCCTACTTACTCTCCTCTTGTTACTTTCCTTAGTTAAATGACATTCTCCCCCATCCCTTGCAATGAAATTCCACAAAAAATCTCTTCTTCCTTCCACCTTCTCTGCCACAACCTTCTCTTATTGATTTCTCCTAAACTTTACCAACAATCTTTCTTCTCAACCTCTCCTTACTTCCGCAACCTTGTTTTTCTTTACTTTCCCTTACTTCCAATTTCTTTATAATCCCTTGTACCTTTAATAATTTTCCCTGCCTTCTATTCCTTCGATTCCATCATTATCCTTCTTCTCAATTCTAACTTCACTTCCCAGCCTTACCATACTCATCCCTCTGCTACTTCTACTTTCCTCACTTCCTCTCACCTAAACTCTCTCACTTCTATAATATCCCTCCACTGGTTTCCCCCTCTTTGTCATATCATCCCTCACCAACTTCACTTTATTTTTCCATCGCTCACGCTGCCAATCTTCTCTCCCTCTTTTACCCTTACATTTTTAGCTAATGAAGGTATCAATAGGACGGTGATTTGTGCTTCGTAGGCTACTAAGACGTTACATAACTTGTTCAAACACTCCCCTCTCATATTACACTCTCTTTATCCCTCTTATGATCCCTTCTCCTCTTCTACATTACTTATTACTCTCATTAGTTCTCCCCTTTACCTTTGCTTTTCCTACCTCACTTCACCTTTCTCGCTTCGTTCCTTCTCGAACTTCTTCCTTCCCTATTTATCTCACTTCTCCCTTGTTCGGTAACACTGCCTTTCACCAACTTCCTTCCCCAGCCATTACTTTCCCTTCTTTACTCACTCGCACTACAATACTTGGCTTCCCCTGATTTTCCTCACACTCTCATCTTCGTACTGGCCCCTCACTACCCACCTACACTTCCAATCATTTTCCTAATTTCTACCTGAATTCTGTACTTAGTCTGCCCTTATTCCCCCTCAATTTGTTCCTCACTTTTGAAAAAATCGACCCCTCATTTACATCACTTCTCTCACATTCCTTACTTTCACTCCTCTCATTTTCGCTCTCTTCATCTACTTCTGCACCTCAAATTTTCCATCCCTTCTCATACTTCCTACCGCTCAATACTTTGACTTCAATAATGTTCCTCACTTCCACACCATCATTTCCCATCACTTTTCCTCCCCTAATTTTCTATACTTTACCCAATGTTAACTCACCTTACTAAAAATGTCCTGTGAGGGTTTCAAATAGTTTTTTTCATTTTTGTATACATTTGAATTAGAATACGGTAATGACTAATTTTGCTTAACAAAAACACAATTGTTTGAACAAATCGTTAATGTTTATAACTACATTCTCCTATAAGTATTGCTAGATAGTCGCGGCTTTTTTTCAAATTTTTAACTTATTTTCAATTTTTGAATCAGATCGAAGAACTAATCCATGGAATTCAACAGAGATAATTGTTCAAGAACGTATTATTATTTATAATAATATACTCCTAATATAATGAAAGAAAGTTGCAGTTTTTTGGGTATATTTTCTACTTTTAGTCCACTTTTTAATTATTGTGATTATTTTTTTTTTTTTATTACTTTATGTTAATTTATTAAAATTTATTTTATTATTAATGATTTTTGGTTGAAAATGCAATTTTTCGAAACTATTATGGTCGAATAATAATAATTATTATTATTATTACTGTTAATAATATTCTCTTCAAAAAAAATGTCAGAAAATTGCGGTTTTTTATAAAGTTTTTCAACAGTTTGTCTACTTTTCACTAAGGAATGAGTTAGTAATTATTGAAATTTAACGAGGATAATGGTTTGAATCAATTATTATTATTTGTAACTGTCTTCTTATATAATTTTACAAGATAATTGTTTAAACAATTTATTGTGGCTTATAACTATCTTCTCTTAGAGTAAAACTGGAAAGTTGCTGGTTTTCGTAAAATTTTAAGCTTTCCTTCAAATTTTTAGTTATGAGGAAATGAATATTTCAATAATCAGTTTTATTTAAGAAAAATATATTTGTTAAAAAGAAAGAGATTGTTAAAAAATGCATTCCCTCTTTCTTTATTTATTATTTATTCATAAATAAAATGCCAACGCAATTATTAAAAGTAATGATAAATTGATCAAACAATAATGTTTGTTAACTTTAATTAATTATTATCTTACTCGAATTGAAAAGTGAACAAAAAGTAGAAAACTGTAGAAAAACTGTAATTTTCTATTATTATTCGAATAGAATATTATTATATATAATAGTAAATTGTTGAAACATTTATTTTAGTTAAATTTAATTGACGAGTGGCCCGCACTAACTGAATATTTAAAAACAAGTTGGAAAAGCCAGAACAAACTACGACTTTTAAACTATTATCTAAGAGAAATTTGCAAAGAACAATGAAAAATTGTTGAAAAAATATATGTAGAAACTCACAAAACCCAATTTTTCCTTCATGAGGTTTTTGTATCCCTATGAAATAGACGTATGTGGATAAAATATGAAAAAATAAATATTTATTTATAGTTTATAGCTAATTGTAAAGAGAAATATTAAACCATAACAAAATGTACTTTTCCGTGGACTTCGGAAGTTATTCAATACTTTTATGCAGTTGGGAATTTAACTAGGGGTTTTCTAACAGTCATTGTTGTGACAACCTGAAGTATTTTGAAGATGAATTGTATGATTATTGCTAATTAAAAATTTTGTGTGTGTTTTTCCGTTGATGCACTTGAGATTTGTTTAGGTAAAAGTGGTAGGATTGTTCTTAGGGGGTTGTTTAAATTTATCATAGGGCCGAAGGTATAACTTGGAGTATTCTGAAAATCACTTGTACGATCATTTTAAATTTAAACCGTTTTTTAGGGGTTTTGCGCAAAATCACTTGGGATTTGTTCAGTTAAAAGTGGTATGAATGGTTTTAGGGGGTAGTTAAAATTTATTTTAGGACTGAAAATATAACTTGGGGAGTTTCAAAGGTGATTTGTGTGATATTTTCAAATTTGAGCATTTTTTTAGTGTTTTGCGTGGCGGCAGTTTGCATTTGCTTAGGTGAAAGTGGTAGGGGTGGTTTTAGGGGCTATTTCAAATTTATTATAGAACCGCAAGTATAACATGGACTGTTTCGAAGGTCAATTGTGTAATAATTTAAAATTTTTTAATTTTTGAAGTGTTTTACATGAAGGTACCTTGGATTTGTGCTGCTCAAAGTGGTATAATTGATTTAAGGTGGTTGGTTAAATACAGGAGCGTGGCCAGGGGGGAGGGCTTTGGGGGCTACACCCCCACCCCGAAACTAAGTATTTCTATTGTTAAATTTGTTTTCCTCGAGGCTCCTGGCGCTTGTTCAGGTAAAAGTGGTAAAGGCGGTCTTAGGGGTAGTTGAAATTTGTTATAGGACCGGAAATATAACTTTGAGCGTCTTGAAGGTCACTTTGGTGGTTATTTTCAATTAAATTTTTTCAAGTGTTTTGATTAGAGCAACTTGGAATTTGTTAAGGCAAAATTGTTAGGGGTGTCTTAGGTGGTAGTTCAAATTCATAATAGGACCGAAAATATAACTTGGGTGTGTTTTAAAGATCACTTGTGTAATTATTTCAAATTCAAACAGTTTAAGTATTTTGCGTGAAGGCGCTGAAGATTTGTTAAGTTAAAAGTGGTGGAAGTGATCTTAGGGGGTAGTTGAAATTTATTATAGGACCGAAAATATAATTTGTAGTGTTTTGCATGTAGTTTGTTTGATTATCTCAATTTAAAAATTTTTCTTGAGTATTTTGCGTGAATGCACTCGGGATTTGTTAAGTTAAAAGTGGTGGGGGTGGTTTTCTGAGATTATTGATTATTTCACAATAATTTGTTTGTCATGGTGTTTGCATGAGAATCAAAGAAAAAAAAATCCAAAGAATTTTTGGGCCACCACGCTGATAATTCTTTTTCAAGAAAAAAATTAAGTTTTTATAATTGCTACTGCTTGGTATGTTGAGTAGGTGTCTACAAATCATCAAAGTAAAGATTATAATCTGACAGTCGTGAGATACATAAATAGAAGCTAGGTGCCGCCAAAATGAGAGTGGCTCACCTTTTTTTTTTGGAGAGCGGTTCGATGCCACGTGCTTCTTGGGCTGTTGACGAGTGTGGTCGTGGTTAGTTCACGAAACGGTAATCAGTGTCGTATTACCTTCTTTGACGGGTGGGCGAGGTATCGTAAACTTCCCCAACGGCGCGACACAAGGTCTACTCTAAAGTAGTATCCCGCTACCCACCACGAGACCGTGACCGACTCTTTCTGCCATTGAACTTAAATATTTTAATCACAGCACGAGATCACCGACCTGATTGAGGAAAAAAGTAAATTTTTCATTAGAATATAGATCAGCGAGACCCAAACTATTGCCTACGGCTTGGTTGCCTGCCCGCGGCAGGTTGATGCGACCCTAGCTGCGGCAGTCGACTGACCAGTATTATTCAAAGGCTACTACTTAGTTTTTCAAAAAATAGTTAAATTTTCGATATTTTTTAGTATTTTTAACCTAATTGCTGATTTTTCACTAAAAGACACACCAATTTTTTATCTAAAAGCACTAATTTTCTCTCCAAACAGACGAATGGTCAACAAAACGTTGGAATTTTTGAAGAAAAAATATAACTTTGTAACAAAATACTTGAACATTCATGAATGCATTAAGATTTTAATAAAATAGTTAAATTTTTAATAATATACTTAAATTTTCTACAAAAAAATTAGCAGTTGAATTCTCTCAACAAAGGAGACTTATTTGCAACAAAATAGATAATTTAAAACCTGATTAAAATAAAAATCTACTTTCTTTATAACAATGTAGATCATCGTTTGCTTTACTATTGCCTATGGCAGTATCGCCTGCCCGCGGTAGCTCGGGCAAACTCTCTCATGAAGAAGAAAAAACATATATTCAAACTGTCGAACTTTAATTCAAAAGATGAATTTTCTGTAAAAGAGTTGAATTTTCGACAAAAAAATGAGAATGATTAACAACAAAGTGAATCTTCAATCCCACAGTTCAAACACATTTTTAAAACTAAAAATGATTAATTTTTAACCAAAAATCGAAAAGTTACATCTTACACTATACAAATTAATTTAAAATATAAAATAACGAATTTTCAATTAAATAGTTAAATTTCCAACCAAAGGATTAAGTTTTAACCAAAAAAGATAAATTTTCAGCTAAAACTGTAATATTTAATTTAAAAAAAACAACTGTTTTTCACAAAATAGTTCAATTTTAAACCAAAGAATTGATTTTTCGACAAGATACATGAATTTTCAAAGAAATAGTTGAATCCAAAACTGAAAAAACTATTTCTAATAAAAAAAGGAAAAGTCACGTTTTCAGAAAATAAAATTAACTTTCATAAAAAAAAAGAATGTTCAGAAAAATATTCGAATTTTACTCAAAGAAGTGAATTTTCAACAAAATATTTAAATTTAAAAACAAAATGAATAAATTTTTGACAAAGAAATTCTAGTTTTATCTCTAAGATTTGATATTTTAAACAAGCAAACAAAATATTTTTAACAAAATAGTTAAATTTTGAACCAAAAACTTGAAGTTTCAACTAAGATGATAAATATTTGACAACAAATATTTTTTTAACACAATGGCTTAAACCTCAAATAAATAGTTACATTTTCAACCAAAAAAACATGAATTTTGATTAAAATAGTTAAATATTTAAACAAAGAAGAAGAATTTTTAAATAAAGCTTTATATTTTTAATAAAAAAAGAGTAAGTTTTTACCAAAAGAGATACATATTTGAAATGGAAAAAAATGTAAAGAAAAGTTGATTTTTCATCGAAAAAGAGTTTTATTTTTATTTTCTGCATCAAAATATAAATTCTCAATAAAATATTAATTATATTTCAAAATAGTTCAAGTTTAAACCCAGAAAGATGGATTGCGAATAAAACAGTTGAATTTTCAATTAAAGAGATGAATGAATCCAAATAGTTGAAATTTGAATTGAAAAATATGAATTTTTAATATAATGGTTGAATTTGTAATCGAATAGAAAAATTAACAAAAAAGATGAATTTTTATTAAAATATTTAAATGTTTAACCAAGGGAAATGAATTTTTAACTAAATCTTTGTATTTTTCTCACAAACAGGATTAAGTTTTTAGCAAACAAGAGACACTTTGTAATAAAAAAACCGATTATCGAAACAATTGTTAAATTTTAATCTAAAAAAGATTTTACTTTAATTTTCAGCACAGAAATATAAATTTGAAAAAAATTAATATTATACCAAAATAGTTTAAATAAAAAAAAATTGCTTAGAAAAATGTTGAATTTTAAACTAAATAATACAATTGTGTATCCAAACAATAATCGTTAGGAACCATTCATTTCATTAATTTAATTTTCAAAAATTCGGTTTTTCTGTTGAAAATGATATTTTTTTAACAACTGAAAATGTAAAGATTTAATTTTCTGTTGAAATTTCATCTTTTTTGGTTAAAAATTATAGTAATTGTTTTAAAATTTAACTTTTTTGTTAGAAATTATTTTTGGTTGAAAATGCATTTTTTAGAAACTATTGTAGTCGAATAATAATCATTCTAGTTAAAAATCCATCTCCTTTATTGAAAATTTCACTTTATTGATTAAAAATTCGTATTTTCAATCGAAATTTTTTTTTTTTAATATTTAAAATTTCACTTTACATTTATTTCTGGTTATAATTTCGTTTTATTCTTGCTGAAAATTAATTTTAATTTGCATATAAATTTAATCTTAATTAATAATCTAATCTAATCTTAATCTTTTTTGCTTGAAAATCGGAACATTTGGTAGATGAACTGATCTTTATGTTAAAATTTCATCTACCCTATAGAAAACTCGTTGTTTTTTTTTCGTTCAGAAGAAATTGTTTAATTTAAAAATTTAATTACTCCAGTTATGGGTTCATCAGTTTAGTTGAATTTTTTAAAATCTCATTGGTTGAAAATTTAACTTATTGGTTAAAAATACGTATTTTCAGTTAAAAATGATATTTGTTTTTGATTAAAGATTACAAATTTTACTTTAATATTCGTCTCTGGTTGAAATTTCGTTTTATTCTCACTGAAAATTAATTTGTTTAAGTATTTCATTTTTGGGTCCTAAAATGTCTCTTGTAGGTCAAAATTCACGTCTGCTGTGGAAAATTTGTATTTCAGAAGAAAATTAATTTTCCTGTTTGAAAGTGTTTAATTGAAAATTCGTCTTTTTGGACATAAAATTAATCTTTTTGGTAGAAAAGTAATTTTTGTTCGTTGAAAATTATTCATGTTTGATTAAAAGTATGAAAACTAGGAGCCGAACACCTTGAAATAAGGGTTTCATAGCCTCACACCCCCACCCCTCTATTAGCGAAACCATACTTCCTCACCCCTCACATACACCCTCTCTCGCTTCCCGTCCCACTACTTGTTACAAACGATTTCCCTCCCCT
>NC_046657.1:72989595-73004022 GCF_010883055.1 Belonocnema kinseyi | reverse complement strand
CCATTGTTACTCTCCCCTTTCCCACTACCCTTTATCATTACCCCACCCCTCACATCCCCGCCCTTTCTGCCAATCCTCTCAGTTAAAAATTCAACTGTTTTTGGTTGAAACTTAATCTCCATGTTAAAAAAGCAACTACTTAGTTGAAGTTATATTGCTTTGTTGAATATTAAACTTTTTTTAAAGCGAGCTTTTAGCATCATGACTAATCTTTTATTTAAATGATTGTTGTTGTAGAAAACTCAACACTTTTTAAAAATATTTAACTTTTTGGCTTTAAAACTCTTATCCTTATTGAAAATAATTTAGTCGCCTATCATTCCTTCATTATCAGGGAAATATCATTCCATTTTCCCAGTTTTAAGAGCATTCCGGGCTGCAAAGTCAGAGATTATTTCACAAAAACACTGCTTTCCTTCATTGGATTGCACCTTGCCTTGGTCTTATCTCATCTCTGATAGGAAGATTTGAACACCGAGGTATCCCGCAACGCTTCAATATTTACTATTACGGTCGGCGGACGTTTTATAGTAAAAGCGATTATGTCGCTAATGGTTCAAGATCAACTTTGTAAATTTAGATAGCAGCTGGCGATACTTCTCGTTTGCTCGTCCAACTTGCACTACTCCTTATTTACAAGAATCCAGCGACGTGACGCTCTATTGAATACGAAGAGAGCAAGGTGAATAAATGCTGTTCCATTTCAAACCAGGAAATTCATCTTTCATCCCAACACCTCTTCCTGTTTGATCTTTCCGAAACCAGATCCACACGATCCAGAAGGGTTTTTAAAAATCCCAGCTTCGATTCAATTATGCTTCCCAATTGAAAGTTCTGTCTTAGGATCCGATGACATGGCCAAATTATCAGAAAAAGGTTCTTGAGTCTTGAATTTCACAGAGAAAATTCCAACTTGTATCCTTCCTCATACGGCGAAGTGACGCTCTATCTCTATCGAGAACCTAGAGAGCAAGGTCAATAAAGATTTTTTTGTTTCAAACCAAAAAACTCAATTAGCATCTCAGCACAATCCAGAAGAGTTTCTTAAAATCCCAGATTCGATTTAATTATGCTTCCTAATTTAAAATTCTGCCTAAGGATCCGATCTCATGTGCTACGTCTGAAATTGGGATAGTATAAGAGGCAGTGTTTTATGCAGAATTGATACAAATTCAGTCCCATTTCAAACCAAAAACTAATTTTTCATTCCAGTACAATCCATTAGCACAATCCAGAAGAGTTCCTAAAAATTCCAGCTTCGATTTAATTATGCTTCCCAATTGAAAATTCTGCCTTAGGATCTGATGTCATGGGCCAATTCTGACATTGGAATAGTGTCAAAGGTAGTAAATGAGTTAGATTCCAGTTGTCCATTTGTTTATTATCAGAAAAAGGTTCATGAATCTTGAGATTCATAGAGAAAATTCCAACTTGTATCCTTTCTCATCCGGCGACGTGAAGCTCTATCTCTATCAAGAACCAAGAAAGCAAGTTGAATAACGACTGTTCTATTTCAAACAAAAAACTCATTTTTCATCCCAGCAGAATCCTTCAGCACAATCCAGAAGAGTTCCTAAAAATCCAAGCATAAATTCCATTCTGCTTCCAAATTGAAAATTCTTTCTTAGGATATGATGTCATGGCCTAATTCTGAAATTGCTATAGTGTAAAAGGTAGTACATGAGGAAGATTCTTGTTGTCATTTTGTTTATTATCAGAAAAAGGTTCTTGAGTCTTGAATTTCACAGAGAAAATTCCAACCCTTACAAATCCGGCGACGTGACGATCTATCTCTATCGAGAAACCAGAGAGCAAGGTCAATAAACATTTTTCTGTTTCAAACGAAAATTATGGTTCCCAATTGAAAATTCTGCCTTAGGATTCGAATTCACGGGCTAATTCTTAATTTTGAATAGTGTAAAAAGAAGTACATGAGTTAGATTCCAGTTGTTCATTCGTTTATTAATAGAAAAGGATTCTTGAATCTTGAAATTCATAGAGAATATGCCAACTTGTATCCTTCCTCATCCGTCGACGTGACGCTCTATTTCCATGGAAAACCAAGAGAGCAAGGTCAATAAAGACGGTTCTGTTTCAAACCAAAAAAATAATTTATCATCCCATCACGACCCATTAGCACAATCCAGAAGAGTTCCAAAAATCCCCGTTTCGATTAAATTATGTTTCACAACTGAAAATTCTGGCTTGGGTTCTGATGTAAAGTACGTCGGAAAATTAGGATAGTGGACGAAGTAGTGTATAATGTTGATTCCGATGTACATCGTTTTCCTAGAGACCTAATAAAAAATTAGGGTTATATCGTGTGTTGATAATTACAAAAGCTTCCTGGAGTTTCACAGAAAAAGTTCTCAATCGAGAGTCAAGAGACCAATGTGAATAAATTCTGTTCCAGTTTAAACCAAAAGGTTAATCTATCATCCCAGCATAATCTATAAGCACAACCCAGAAGAAAGTTAAGAAAATATCAGCTTCGGTCGGAAATTAAGATAGTTTACGGGGTGAAACACGATATAAGTTCCGATTTACTTTCCGAGGTAGTTTCCTACAGTGTGACTTAATTGCCCGATGTCAAACGTAATACCGATCTGACCCTGATCAGAAGAACTCCGTAGCCCATACTTGGGACCAACCGGACCAGACCGATTTTCTACTGAAACGCCATCTACATGCGCTCGCAGAACTAGTGCTGCTTGTTGTTTTCTGATAGTGTCGTGAGATTCGTATACTAATCGTTTATAATATTCTATCAATTATTGAAAAATGCCTAAGGCGAGTAAGTTACGTGTTCGGAGGCACTGAGCACTAGCCATTATACCTCGAAACATGCACGAAGAAAATGAAAGGTTATGATTACATTCTGCGGCTCATTGAAACCTAACCTCAAATAAATTATTATTCAATTAAATTGTTTCAGGTAAAATTTTTATGTCTACAAATAGATGAGTCAAATATTATTATGTAATGAAATTTATCAAGTACTTTTGGTTTCAATTATTATTTAAAAACTGAAGGTTTTCAATTTAATGTAGAGTTTGAATTATAAAATCTGTTGAAAAAAATGGATTTTAGTATGCGCAGAATTTTTAATATCTTTAGATTTTGAGAATAGAATATGTGAAGCAATCGAATATGCAATTGAGCAGGGCTTCCAACGAGAGTAGCTCACTCAACTGCGCATGCGTCGCATTCAGCATCTAGTTAATTGCTATTCGCGCGCAGTTTAAAATATTAAAAAATATTATTTTTCTTTTTTATTATAAATAATAGCATTTGAACTTATAAAAATGTTCATTAGATCGAAATTAAGGAATCCTAAAAAAAATAAAAATTAATTGTGTTCTGTGAATAATATGATAAATAACCTTAAAAAAATAAAACGATTCTAGTAAATGAGAGCTAAATTTGTTGGTGAAAATTTTATCTACAACTGCCTTCTGGAATTTGTTAAGAAGTAAAGCAATTGACGGAATAATGAATTTCTATACAGAAAAATGTTAATATATCGTAAATTATAGGTTATTTTCCGATCATTTTCGTTCTTTAAGTGACAATTAAATTTTGTTGGAAACATTAAAAAAAATCAAGTTGTAAGGAATCTTTTTGCCAAATAATTAAGCAATCCCATCTTAGAATCGTATTTTTAAAATTAAATTTGCTAAGAAGTCTTATAGACAAAATTTAAAAAAAAAATGAAAATTGTTAAATAAAATATTTCTGGTTATTAACCATTTTTTCATAAAATACAAACCTTTTCTTATCATCTTACACCATAATAAATAATCCTACGTTTTTCAAAAGTATAATTAAATTTTTTTCTGAAACCTCTTCTTCACGTGCCCGTAATACTTTGATTTTGACTTCAAATGCCTTTTTTGGAAATTCAAAATATTAAGGTGGTCGTAGAAAAGAGAGGACCATTCGATAGTTTCGAGTTTACTTCAATTAAATTTTCATTCACGAAATTAATTAATGGATTATACTGACACTGATCGGGTACCAATCGGGCAACGGTCGGGTATCCCGACCTGGCTCCGGTCTGGAGGTGTGTTTCATCCGCGATCTGGCTCTGACCGGGATTTCCGATCTGGGCCTGACATGGCCTGGCCTGGCCTAGCCCCGATCAGGGCCATTTCAAAACTTCTACACCGGTAGCACAATCCAGGAAAGTTTTTAAAAATCCCAGCTTCGATTCATTTATCGTTTTCAATCTTAAAAATTTCGGCTTATGATCCGATGTCGTAAGCTACTTCTGAAATTAGGATAGTATCCGATGTAGTACATGATTTAGGTTCCGATGTACTTTCTGAGCTAGTTTCATAGGTTCTGACTGATTAAAAAATTCTTTTTTAAATAGTTTTTTATTATGACAAAAGTATTTTCCACAAAAATAAATAAACAATAACAATAATAATGGAAAAATAAATAAGTATAAAATTCCTGTCAAAACCAAAATTTCTTCTTGTAAATGAAACTGTTTTGGTGGAAACTTATCTTTTGGCTAGAAAATTGGACAGTTTGGTTGAATTTGTTTTCTTTATTTGTTGAAAATTCTTTCTCGGTTGAAAATTCAACTAATCTGTTGAAAATACGCTTTGTGCGGCCGAATATCACTGTTCATCTAAAATTAAAAAATTTCATAGTTAAAAAATCAACCACTACACTTTTCGTTGTGAAATTATCGTTTTTGATTGAATATTCTAGCATTTGATTGAAATATGAACCTTGTGGAACATATTTTTTGGGATACAAATTTAAGTATTTTATTGAAAATTCGTTGTTTTTTTGGGTGAAAGTTATTTTTTAAATTGAATTTGATAAAAAAAATTTTCAAATTGAAGATTCATTATCAAAGTTGAAAATTCACCTCTTTGCTTATAAATGTAACTATGTTGTTGATAATTCGTAATTTTTTGTTCGAAAATCAATCTTTTTTACTTTAAACTTAAAATCAACATTTTTGAATAGAAATAAATTTTTTTGTGTTTAAAATTTGAATATTTGGTTGCAAATTTAACTATTTGCTCAAAGATTTATATGTTTTGTTAGAAATTCATGTTTTTTGAAAAAAAATTCATGCTTTCGGTGAAAAATTCTTCATCTTTTTGGGAATTCAACCAGTTTGACAATAATACATTTTTTTTTCTTAGAAATCCAAGTCATCGGTAGACAGTTTAATTATATTGTGAGAAAATAATTTGTACTTGATCAGTTTCTGATCCATTTTTGCAATGCATTTTTTAAAATAATTGTCTTGTTATATATTAAGGATAAAAAATAAAATAAAGAGTAGCTACAATTGAATTTATTTGACTGAAAATTTAACTTTTTTATTTTTGTTTGAAAATTGATCTTTTCTAGTTAAAAAATGAACTAAATTGTTTAGATGTCGTTGTATAAGCTGAAGATTTATTATTTTAGATGAAAATTTACCGGTTTAATGGAAAATTTTACCATATTGTTGAAATCCTTTTTTGTGGTTTTTCCTAAATAAATTGTTTATAGTAATAAGTTATAACTTTTTAAGGGTTTCAATACATTTCTTAAACAATTAAGTATTGTTTGTGAATATCTTCTCTTAGTGTCCTAATGGAAAGTTGTGATTTTTTTAAATTTATAACATTTCTTTGGCTTTTTAGTTATATTCAAATAATAAGTAAACCATAGAAAGTGAATAAATATCTAAAAAATAAAACATATCTAAAATATACTTTAGATTTTCTATATGGATCAAATTAAGTATAAAATTTCCTTTAAGTAGTTACTGAGAGACTTTTTGTATAAATTATTATTAATATTCATTATTTGTTCTTTACTGAAAATTCGAAGAAGGAATGAAAATCTTATGAGACGATATTTAAACTGCAACTCTATAACATTATTGAAAAAAACTTCTAAAGGGTAACAATAAATTGTTTAAAAAATTTTTGGTTAGACTTAATCAATTATTACCTCAGTCTAATCGAAATGTGGGTGAAAAGTGGACAATTTTTAAAAACTGTAACTTTCTAGCATTATTCTAAGAGAATATTATTACAAATAACAATAAAGTGATTAAACAAATATGTCTGTGAAAATTTTTGATTATAGTTTTGCTCCAGCTGAAAAGTTATAAATGATTTAAAAAATGTTGTAAGACCACGATATACTTGTACACGTTAAATTAAAAGAAAAAAAAAACTTTTTCACTTATTTAAATAGATATAAATATATACAGGGGTCTTACGGCCCTAGGTGTTATATTTTCAGCTGAAATAAACTAATTTTTAGCCAAAGAGATTAATCTTCAATTAATAAAGTGAATTCTGTATAAAGTGTTTCGACTTTCAATGAAGTAGTTAGTTTGCTATATTTAAGCAATTTAATTTTTATCAGAAAAAATACTAATTTACGACAATATTCATAAATTTTTACCGAAATTGTTTAATTATTAACCAAGAAAATTCATGTTCAAGCAAGTTTGCACGAGCGCGGCTCGTGCGGTCTTATAGACCATATCGTGCTACTGACATGTGGGTCTATAACTAATCAATGTAAACGATTATTTATAATAAGTGATACATAAAATTATTAAATTACTACTTATTATAATTACGCTATGTATAATTATTATTTCTGATTATAATAAATAATACAATAAATAAAATAATAAGAATTATAATTAAAATGATTAATTTTTTCACTAATAATGGTTTAGTTGAATTTTCAACAAAATGTTAAACATTTCACCTAATAATCGGAATTCTTAATAAAGTAGCTTAGCCTTCAATAAAGTAAATGAATTAAAAAAAAATGAAGTCTCAATGAACATTTGAATAAGCGAATTTTCAACGTAAACGAAAAATTTGGAACCAAAGACAGAAAAGTAATATTTTCAGTTTAAAAAATCATTTTTCTATCAAGAAAGTCGCAGCTTGGAATTTTGCGATTTTTTTTGTTCAGAGGGAGGCTCGTGCAGTCTCATACACCACATCGTGCTACTGACATGTGGGTCTCTACCTAACTAATGTGAACGATAATTTATAATAAGTGATAAATAAAATTATTAAATTATTACTTATTATAATTTCCATATGTATAATGATTATTTGAAGTTATAATAAAAAATCAAATAATAAGATTTATAATGAACAAAAAATGATTAATTTTTCCACTAATAATGGATTAGTTGAATTTTCAACAAAATAGTTAACATTTTACCTAATAATAGTAATGCTTAATAAAGAAGCTTAGTCTTTAACAAAGTAAATGAATGAAAAAAAGAGGTTTTAATGAAAATTTAAATAAGCGAACTTTCAACTGAAAGACAGAAACAAAAGATAGAAAAGTAACTTTTTCAGTTTAAAAAATTATTTTTCGACCAAAAAAGTCGCAAAAGTCAAAAATGAAGTTGACTTGGAATTTTGCGATCTTTTATAATAATTTTTAAATAAACTGTATTCATTTATTACTTATTCCAATATCCCTTTATATCCTTGTATAATTAGGGTAAATTTTTTTATTACTTTTCATATTTCACATCATGCTACTAACATGTGGGTCCTTAACTAACTAATGTAAACGATTTTTTTAAACAAAAGTTATATACAATTTGTTAATTACGCACTTCTTCCAATGTGCCTTTAGATAATTGTATAATTAAGATACAAAAATTATTACTTTTCATAGATCACAGCATGCTAATGACACGTGTGTTCCTACCTAACTAATATAAACGATTATTTATAATAAGTATTAGATAAAATTTATTCATCAATTACTTATTGCACTGTTCCTTTATACGCTTGTATAATTCAGATAAATTTTTTTTATTACTTCTCATAGACTTATTAATAAGATTAAGATTAATTTCTCACTTATTCAAATGCACATTTATATAATTGTACAATTTGAATAAAAAAGTATTACTTCTTGTAGACCACAGCATGCTACTGACACGTGAGTCCCTAGCTAACTAAGGTAAGCGACTATTCATGATAATTGTAAACTGAAATTTGTTAATTAATTACTTATTCCAATGTTCCTGTATACACTTGTATAATTAAGATAAATTTTTGTAATTACTTCTCATAGACCACAGCATGCCAGTGACATGTGGGTCCCTACCTAACTAATGCAAACGATTATTTACAACAAAAGTTATTTAAAATTGGTTGATTTTTCACTTATTTCAATGTCCCTTTATATAATTGTATCATTAAAATAAAAAAAGTATTACTTTTCATAGAACACAGCATGCTGCTGACATGTGGGTTCCTACCTAACTAATGTAAGCAATTATTTATAATAATTGTTCACTAAAATTTGTTAATTAATTACTTATACCAGTGTTCCTTTATACACTTGCATAATTAAGATAACATTTTTTCATTACTTCTCAAAGACCACAGCATGCCAGTGACATGTGGGTCCCTACCTAACTAATGCAAACGATTATGTACAACAAAAGTTATTTAAAATTGGTTGATTTTTCACTTATTCCAATGTCCCTTTATATAATTGTATCATTAAAATAAAAAAAGTATTACTTCTCATAGAACACAGCATTCTACTGACACGTGAGTCCCTACCTAACTAATGTAAGCGATTATTTATAATGATTGTAAACTAAAATTTGTTGATTATTCCAATGATCCTTTATACATTTGTATAATTAAGATAAATTTTTGTTATTACTTCTTATAGACCACAGCATGCAAGTGACATGAGAGTCCCTACCTAACTAATTGAAACAATTATTTAAAACAAATGTTATTTAAAATTGGTTTATTTCTCACTTGTTCCAATGTCCCTTTATATAATTGTATAATTAAAATAAAAAAATTATTGCTTCTCATAGACCACAGCATGCTGCTGACACGTGGGTTCCTACCTAACTAATGTAAGCAATTATTTATAATAATTGTTCACTAAAATTTGTTAATTAATTACTTATACCAGTGTTCTTTTATAGACTTGCATAATTAAGATAACATTTTTTCATTACTTCTCAAAGACCACAGTATACCAGTGACATGTGGGTCCCTACCTAACTAATGCAAACAATTATTTATAACAAAAGTTATTTAAAATTTTTTCATGTTTCGCTTATTCCAATGTACCTTTATATACTTATATAATGAGGATAAAAAATTGTTTTATTAATTTAATTAGATATAAATAAATGCACTGATCTTTGAAACCTCAGTTTTATTTCCTGTAAAAATGAAATCTTCTATTGGATTTTCTCTTAATTACAAATTACTCTTATAACGTTTCGTTTAAAGACATTACCGTTGGAAACATTACCCAGATATGTGACTTTTTTTATCTTTAAAATACGTGCATACAATTTTTAGAGATAATCTGTCGTTTGAATTCATCTTAACAAAAATGGAAAGGTTCAAGAGGTGAGTCTCGTTGAAAAGTTGAAGGCGAAAACGAAACGGTCGTTTCCATGCAGCGTTTCGAAAAGGAAGTGAAATAAAGAGTTGCGTGAGTACAGTTTGTAGGACCCGAAAATGTTTTTTGCAAATCAGAATTCGTTCGGCGTCGAAATACAATGAAAATCGTAGGGGTCGAGACGGCATTGTTGCAGTCTGAATTTCTGATAGGACGTTACATACCCAAAATCGTATTGAACCAATTCTGATTCCGTAGTTGACGATATCATTTTAAATCGGACCAAAAAGACAAATTTAGTTAGAAATATTTGAATTTTTAACGCAAAAAATCGAATTTTCGACAAAAGTTCATTTTCAGCCAACGCAAGTCAAATTTTAACCAAAAATCAAACGAATAAAACAAACAGTATTATTTTCGATCAAAAAAATATATATTTAATAAAACTGTTGAATTTTTAACTTTGAAAATGGAGTTTTCGATAAAATGTTCATTTCCAGCTAAGAGAGATGAATTTTCAATAAAATAGTTAAATTTTCAATTAGAAAAGATCAATTTTAAACCAAAATCAAAATTAAAAAATTAAACAATTAAATAAACTAAGAAATGTAATAATTAAATATAAAAAACAACTTGAAAAAAAATAACTTTGATAAAACAGTTGCATTTTCAACCCAAACATAAACTTTTCGACAAAAAAGTTCATTTTGAACCAAGAGAGATGATTTTTTAACCAAAAATTAAACGAATTAAAAAAACAGTAGAATTTCCGATCGAAAAATATATACATTTGACGAAACAGTTGAATTTTTACCTTGAAAAAGAAATTTTCAACCAAAAATCGAATTAAAAAATTTAAGATTTTTAAATCAAATGAATAATAAAAAATAATAAAATACCATAAAAAAGTGAAGAAATAAAAAAATCAAATAATTAAACAAAACAAAAAACATTCTAATTTTCGATCAAGAAATATAGCTTTGACAAAACATTTAAAGTATTTTCAAACCGTAAAATATAATTTTTGACAAAAAAGTTCAATTCTAGCTAAGAGAGATGAATTTCCAAAAAAAAATCGAATACAAAATTAAAGAGTATTAAATTAAATAAAAACTAATAAAATAGATTAAAAAAGTAAAAAAATAAAGAAATTTTATAATAAAAAATTTTTAATTAAAAATAAAATAAAAAAATTAAAGATTTTCAAATCAAATAAATAATAAATAATAATAAAATAAAATAAAAAAGTGAATAACTAAATAAATTAAATGATTAACAAAAAAAGGGTCTAATTATCGACCAAGATATATAACTTTGATGTAACATTTCAAGTATTTCAACCCAAAAATTGACTTTTCGAAACTAAATTTCATTTTCAGCAATAGGAGATGAATTTTCAACCGAAAGTGAAACAAATTTTAAAAATCAGTCAAGATTTCGATTGAAAAATATAAATTTGAGAAAACTGTTGAATTTTCAGTTTGAAAAATCGAATTTTCGATAAAAAAAGTTCATTTCCAGCTAAGAGAGATGAATTTTAAATCAAATAGTAATTGAATTTTTATCTAGAAAAAAGAAATTTTCAAACATAAATAGAATTAAAAAAATTAAAGAATTAAAGATTTAAAGAATCAAATAATAAAAACGACTTGAAAAAAGCCAAATTTTTCACCGAAAATATAAAATTAATAAAAGAGTTTAGTTTCCAACCCGTAAAATAGAATTTTCGACAAACGTGTTCATTTCTAGCCAAGAGAGATGAATATTCAACCAAAAATTAAATTAAAAAAATTTTTAAATTTCAAATAGATCAAATAACAAGAAATAATAAATAATTAATGAAGTAAAAGAATTTTAAAAAAGACTTAAAAGCAGTGGAATTTTCGACCAAAAAATATAACTTTGATAAAACAGTTGCATTTTCAACCCCAAAAATATACTTTTAGACAACGAAAAACTAGAAAAAATAAACTTTTAACCAAAAATAGAATTTAAAAAATCAAAAAATTTTATATATAGTAAATAACCAATAATACTAAATAATTTAATAAAATAAGAAATTAAAGAATTAAATGGAAAAAACTAAAAAAGCAGTAGAATTTTTTAACAAAAAATATAATCTTAACAAAAAGGTACCGTTAATTGAATTCTCGACAGAAAAATTTATTTGTGGCCAAGATAGATGAATTTCCAACGAAACTGTTGAATTTTAAGCTATAAAAGATAAATTTTCAACCAAACATCAAACGAATTAAAAAATTCAACTAGAAAAGATAAATTTAAAACAAGCATCTCATTTAAAAAAAATTAAAATAAAATACATACTACAAATAACAAATAAATAACAAATAATTCATAATTTAATAGAATTAAAAATTAAATAATTAAAGAAAAGAAAGAATTGAATCGAAAAAAAGACTTGAAAGAAGCAACCAAATTTCCGACCAAAAAATATTACTCTGATAAAACAGTTGAATTTTCAACCCGAACAATTGAATTTTCGATAAAAACTTCATTTGCAGCAAATATAGATGAATTTTCAACAAAAGTCAAACAAACTAAAAGAAACAGTCGAATATTCCATAAAAAATATGACTTTAACAAAAAAGTTGAATTTTTAACCCGAAAAATTACATTTTCGACAAAAAAATTCATTTTCAGCCAAGGAAGACGAATTTTTAATCAAATAGTTAAACTTTAAACTAGAAATGATAAATTTGAGCCAAATAAAGGTATTTTACA
This sequence comes from Belonocnema kinseyi, assembly GCF_010883055.1. Classification (NCBI taxonomy): domain Eukaryota; kingdom Metazoa; phylum Arthropoda; class Insecta; order Hymenoptera; family Cynipidae; genus Belonocnema; species Belonocnema kinseyi. The sequence continues at coordinate 72,991,881 of NC_046657.1, read as the reverse complement.
TAAAATAAATAATATATAGAACAATAAATAATAACCAATAAAATAAAAAATTAAGGAATTAAGAAAATTAAAATATTAAATCGATAAAATCGAATTAAAAAAGACTTAAGTTTTTGTCCAAAAAATACAACTTTACCAAAAAAGTTGAATATACAACACTGAAAAATGAATTTTAGACAATAAAGTTCATTTTTAGCTAAGAGAGATGATATTTTTACTACAAAAGATACATATTCAACAAAAAATCAAACGAATTAAAAAAGAGTCGAATTTTCGACCGAAATAAGTAAACTGTTTTCAAAATATTTAAATATTTTTACTTGATTCAACCATGCATTAAAAAATCCAAATATTTTGTTAAAAGTCTAATTATTTTGTTGAAAATTAAACTATTTTATAAAATAACCTTTTTTATTGATATTTTTCGGTGTTAAGGAATCAATATTTTGGATAAAAATTCAGCTCTTGGGCTGAATATTAAACTTCTTGCTTGAAAATTGATTTTTTTTTGTTTGAAAATTTAACTTTGATAAAAATATATCTTTCTGGTTAAAAATTCATCCTTTTTGTTTAAGACTTAATCTTCTGGTTTGAAAATTCACCCTCTTTGGTTAAAAATGAGACTGGTTGGTTAGAAAATTATTATTTTGTTGAACGATTCAACTAGTTTGTTAAAAACTCATTTTAGGTGAAAATTATTTACTCAAATTGAACAATTAACGAATTCATTTTTGGTACAGAGATGTATCTTTCTTAGTTAAAAATTCAACTATTTCGTTGAAAATTGATCCTTTTTTGCAAAATTTAGTTTTTTAACTAAAAAGTAAACTGTTTAATTTTTAGTGGAAAAAATTAATTAAAAAAAAAGAAGAAGAAAGAGTTCAAAATTCGACCAAAGAGTTGAATTAAAAAAAAAACATTATTTGAGTGAGTCGAAATGTATTTCAAATCAGTCACTTTTGACAACATTTTTGTGAACCTCCTCCATTATGACTCTTTGTGACGTTAGGGCACACAGAAGGGCGATTTATATTAAAAAAGAGATAAAAAATATTAACGGGGATAGACAAAAAATAGGATAAGATAGAGAAGAGGATATTAACAATGAACAAAAGTGAAAATAAATTCAACGAGAGATAGAAAAGAATAGAAATTAATAAACATTAAATAGGGCGATATAGAGAAGAGGAGATTGAAAACGATAGAGAGGAATTTAGATTAACAGAGGCAGAAAATGATTGACATGAATTTGTAAAGGATAGGATAAAATATAGATAAGGCGATTCAAAGCATAGACTTAAATTTTGATTGAGAAGAAGATAGACAAAGGTAGACGTTGATAGATATAGGATGTGATAAGATATAGAAGAGAAGATTAAAAAAGACAGATGGGAATTTAGATTGGCAGAGAGATAGAAGAAGAGTGACTTGCATAGTCAAGGGATAGTATGGGATAGACAAGAGGTTATTGGAAAAGGAAAATTTAAATTTAGATTCATTGATTGAGATTGATTGATAGAAAGAATATAGAAAAGAAAGATAAGGGTTAAACAAAAGATAGATGAAAATTTAAAATGACCAAGAGATAGCAAGAGATTGACGTGTATAGACAAAGGATAGATTGAGATAGAGAAAAGGAAGTCAAAAAAATATATGGTTATTTAGGATAATAGAGATAGAAAACGATTAACATGAATATATAAATGATATAAGATACAGAAGTGAAGATTCAAAAATATAGATCTAAGTTTAGGTTAATGGAGATAGAGAAAGATTGACATGAATAGATAAAGGATAAGAAGAGATTGAGAAAAGTGTATTGAAAAAGATCAAAGTAAATTTGGATTGCCAAAGGGAATTTCGATTGTGAAGGAGATAGAGGAAGATTTACGTGGATAGACGAGGGATAGAATTAGATAAAGAAAAAAGTATTAAAAATGAAAACGTGAATTTGAATTAATAGATAGATAGATAGAAAAAATAGAAATAAATAAACGTAGGATCGAGTGAGATAAACAAGAGGAGATGAAAACGATAGACGGGAATATAGGTAGAGAAATATAGAAAACAGATACAAGAAGATGGACATGAATAGACAAAGGATAGAATGAAAAAAAGATGAGGGGATTGAAAAAATAGACGTGAATTTGGATTGATGAAGAAATAAAAAATGATATGCCTTGATAGATATTTGACACGATGAGATAAGGAATAGAAGATAGAAGAATAAAGACGTAAATTGAAATTGATAAGGGGATAGAAAGAGCTTAACAAGCAAAGATAAAG
>NC_046657.1:72962813-72989585 GCF_010883055.1 Belonocnema kinseyi | reverse complement strand
GATGAGAATTTACCATAATAGAAACAGAAAAAGATTTGAATGAATTGATAAAGGATAGGTTGAGATAGAGAAGAGGTTATTAAAAAGATAAACGTATATTTGATTGTCAAAGAGATAGGAAGAGATAGACGTTCATTGACGTAGGATTACAAAAGTGGAAGATGAGATAGAGAAAGGGGTATTGAAATACAAAAATGTAAATTTAGACTATCGAATAGATAGAAAGAGATATATGTTGATAGAGGTATGATTGAATGAGATTGAGAAGAGGAAATTGAAAAAGATAAAAGTCAATTTGAATAGACGAGATAGATAAAGTTACACGTTGGTAGATGTGTCATACGGTGAGATAAGGAAGAAGAGGTTGAAAAAGAAAGATATGAATTTAGATTAATAAAGAGATAGAAAAAGATTGACATAAATAGATTGAGGATAGTATGAGATAGAGAAGAGGGGATTGAAAAGGATAGACATGAAATTAAATTAAGAACTAGAAGAAGATAAACGTTAATAGGCGTACAATACAATGAGATAAGGAAGTGTATATCAAAAACGATCAAGCGATATTTAGATTGACCGAGAAATACCAAAATATTGACGTTGGCAGACGTCTGATACGATGAAATAGAGAAGTAAATTGACAAAGAGATAGAAAAATATTGACTTGGATGGATGAAGGAAAGAATGAGATAGAAAAGAGGGTATTGCGAAATATATTCGTCAATTTAGATGGAGAAATAAATAATTTAAGCTGATAATGTGATAGAAAAAGATTTGTAAATAAGACTGGTAGTTTAGGTAGGTAGATTAAAAATAACAAAACATTGGTAATTTATTTAGGTAGTTTAGGTGGATAGTTTAGACTGGCAGTTTAAGTATGTAGCTTAGCTAGTTCACATAGGTACTTCAAACAGGTAGTTTATTAAGGCAGCTTACATAGGTAGTTTAGATAAATACTTTAAATAGTTAGACCAGACAGGTAGTTTAGGTAGGTAGTTTAGGCAGGTACTTTAGATTCAAAAAGAGCTAGAAATTGATTGAGTGGATGATACAATAATATATGGAATATGATATAAAATGAGATAGAAGTAGTTTCTTTAGGTATTTCAGGTAGATAATTTATATACGTAGTTTGGACAGGTAGTTCAGGCAAGTGGATCAAACAGGTAGTTTAGATAGTTACTTTACATATGTAGTTAAGTTAGGTAATTTAAGTAGGTTGTTTAGGCAGGTAGTTTACATAAGCACTTTACATATGTAGTTCAGTTAGGTACTTCAGGTAGGTAGGTCAGGTAGCTAGTTTAGATTTGAAAAGAGCTAGAAATAGATTCAGTAGATGATATTATTCGATATGGAAAATGATATAAAATAAAAAAGAGGAAATTTAAAGTGACAATGTAATAGAATAGGATTGGCAAAATGATTTTTAGTTAAGGTAAATAGTTTAGGAAGGTACTTTGGACAGGTAGTTCAGACAGATAAATAGACAGGTAGTTTTGGTAGATAATTTACATATGTAGTTTGGTCAGGTAATTCATGCAGGCACTTTAAATATGTAGTCTAGTTAGATAGTTTATGTTAGTAGTTTACACATGTAGTTTAGTTAGGTAGTTTAGATTGACAAAGAGCTAGAAATCAATTGTCTGGATGATACGTTGAGACGTGGAAAATGATTTAAAATTAGATAGAGGGAATATGAACTGACAATCTAATAGAAAAAGATTGCCAAATAAATTTGTAGTTTAGGTGAATAGTTTAGTCAGGTAGTTTAGGTAGATAGTTTAAATAAGTTGTTTGGAAAGGTAGTTCAGACTAATAGTTTAGACAGGCAGTTTAGACGGATAGTTTGCACACATAATTTAGCCAGGTAGTTTGTATATGTAGTTTATATATGTAGTTTAGGCAGGTAACTCACATGTGTAGTTTAGATAGGTACTTTACATATGTAGTTTATGCAGGTAGTGTACATATGTAGTTTAGGCAGGTAGGTAGTTCAGGTAGTTTAGATTTTTAAAGATTCAAAATGATCCTAAAAGAAAGGATCTCTAGATTTTGACTCCCAGCAGGGCTCACAGTATTCAGTTAATTGAGATGTAGGTCCATCAAATAGTGTTTTCCTTTCACCGATGCGATCTGGGAGAGTGAGTTACCTAATGACAGTTATGTGTAAAGAATGACTAAGAATCGGTCGTTTTGCCAGGCCAGCCCAGGGTGATACCAGAAAGTGGTCGATGACCCTCGTCTTGTAGAAAGAGCAGCAGCTCTTCACACTTGGAAATTCCATTGAGAAAAGGAAATGAAAGAGTGCCGGCCGACAAAGGGAACGTAGAAGGGTTCTTCTCTGCGACGGGCGTTAAGTGCATCCGCTCTTCAGTGCAGTTTGGAACCAGCGGAGACAAATAACTTACTAAACCAGATTTCAATTTTTCAATTTCAAAAAAATTCATTTGTAAAATCGGGTATTCAGAAACTAGGTTAACAATTTTTACCTATTTTTGAATCCCCTCATCATTTTTTCGGCCCGTCGTTTTGTTTACCCCCCGCCCCTTCAAACTAATGTAACTGTTGGCTAAATATAGTTTTTAAGATTTTGCGTTTAATCGTGATACTATAGTAAATTCAGTGGACAATATGCCAATATGGCAATTCGCCAATGAACGAAAAATGAATTTTCAAAAATATAAATAATTTTCGTGTCCATTTTTTGTTTGTTTAATAGACGAGAATAAATACTTTTTCATTATTAATCAGAGCATAAGACCGGCAATCTGAAAGACTTGGGCTCGAATCCTAGCAAAGTTAGGGAACATTTAAAAATAAATTTTTAAATCAATTTAAAAATATATTTATTCTAGATCAGTAGGAAAAAATTGAAATAAAAATTATGTATACATTTATTTGGCCAAATCCCTCAAAATAAAAAATTTCCAAAAAAAAGTTCATTCCTGAATCAAAAGTAAAAATTTTCGGTAAAGGAGCTGTATTTTCAACCAAAAGGTTACTTTTGAAAAAATATGTTTAATTTGCAACAAAGTTAATTATTTAAATTTAAACAATAAATAATTTGAATTGTCAAAGTAGAAAATTAATTTTTGACTAGCAAAGATGGATTTTTTATAAAATACATCAATTTTGAATCAAATACTTGAGTGTTCAAAATAATATTTTTTAGGTTTTGTAGCATTTTGTAGCAAAAGTATGAATTTTCTACCAGAAACGGGAAATTTCAAGAAGATATATGAATTCTCAGCAATAAAAGATAAATTTCCAGTGAACATAAAATAGTAAAATTTTTGTTAAGAAAATTATTTTTTAACAAAAAACTAGAATTTTAAAGCAAATTCTTCATTTTTTAATAAAGTAGATCAACCTTCAACAAATTATATTAATTTTCTACTAAATAGATTAGTTTTCAAGCTAAAATTTGAATTTTCAACAAAATAGACACATTTCCAACAAAAAATATGAATTTTCATCAACAAGAAAGAATTTTTAATCAAATAGTGTGATTTTCAAATATAGAAGTGAAATTCACAATAAAAAATAGTGGAGTTTAATTTCAATTTAAAGCAATTGATTTTCAACACAAAAAAATGTTTAACTAAAAAAGAAAAGCCTCCCATAAAAATGGAATAGTTCAATTTTCAGTTAAAAAATGTATTTTTTAAACCATAGAAAATTAAGAAAATTATTGCATTTTTTACAAAATTACACAAATTTTCAACCAAATAGTCGAATTTTTGACAAAAAAGATTAATTGTTTCGCCAATATCACGATTTTTAACACAATATATGAATTTTCAACCAACTAGTTAAATGTTTAACAAAATAGGTCAGTTTTTAATCAAAAAGGTAAACTATGTAGCAAGATTATTAATTTTCTAACAAAAAAATGCAGCAAAATACAAGAAGTTTTAACTATGAAAGATATAGTTTTTAATCAGATATGCAATGTTTAAATATTCAGTTGGAAAATTATTTTTTTTACAAATAACGGATGTGTTAAAGAAAGTTTTTGAATTTTCAAACAAACAGTTTTTAAATAAAATCAAGAATCTTCAAACGATAAACTGAATTGCTAACGAAGTAGATAAACTTGAACAAATTAGTAGAATTTTCAAATGAAAATATTAATTTCTAAACAAAAAGTAGGATTTTCACAAAATATAAATTTTTATCCAAATACACATATTTGTAACAATAAAATTGAATTTTCAATAAATTAATTTGTCTCACTTAAAAAAGAAAAACTTAAAATAACAAATGGAACAGTTCAATATCAGGTTGCAAAATTAATTAAAAAAAACGGAAAGAAATTTCACACAAAAAAGTTAATTTTGAGCAAAGAAGATAAATTGACAATAAAAAAATGAAAGAGTTAAATTTTCACTTTAAAAAATTAATTTGTCACCCAAAAAAACAAAATTTTTTACAAAATAGTTTAATTTCTTTCAAAATACATCAATTTCTAACCAATAGTTTAATTTTCAACAAAATAATTCAGTTTTTGAAACAAAAAGATCAATTTCGTGGCAGGAATATTAATTTTAAACAAAATACATTAATTAAGAAGAAATTGAACATTCAACAAAAGATTAAAGCTTTTAACCAGAACAAAAAGAAATAAAAAATAATATTAAAATTATTTTAAAAATCTATTATTATATATTCTTTCCTCTAAAGTATAGCTATTGAAGAATATTTTGTAGCAAGAATACTGATTCTCTACAACAAAATTCAACAAAACAAATGAATTTTTAATCAAGAAAGAAAAATATTCACTGAGCATGAAATAGTGAAATTTTTCATCTAAGAACCCAATAATTGTATTTTTAACAAGTAAAGATAAATTTTAATTAAAAATTGAATAGCTTAGTTCTCAATTAAAAAATTATTAAAAAAAAAGAATTTTTAATCAAAAAGATAAATTAATAAAAAAAAAAGATAAATAAATAAAAAAGATAAATAAATAAAACTAGAAAAGATCAATTTAAAATTAACAGTTAAGTTTTTAGTTAGAAAAGTAATGTTTAACATATAGACCAATTTTTTACAAAATAATTGACATTTTAACCAAAAAAGCGAATTTACAAGAAAGCAATTGTCCTTTTTATACCAAAATCGATAATTTTCATCAAAACAGTTTAATTTTTAACAAATAAATAAAATAATAAATTTCACACTATTATCAAAATAGTTGAATTTAAAAAAAAAGAATCTGCAACAAAAAATATACATTTTTAACACACAAAATTATTTTTAACGGCGTGAATGAATTTTTAACTAAAAAATAGAAATTTATATTAAAAAAAAGAAGTGTTATTTTTAGTTAAAAAGATTTATTTGCAAAAAAAAACAGACTTTTTAACCAAAAAGATGCATTTGCAATTAGAAAAGATAAATTTACAATAAAAAATCGAAAAGTGGAATTTTCGATTAAAAAAATAATTGTACGACAAAAAAAGACTTTTTATATAATAGTTAAATTGTCAACAAAAAAGATATTTTTAACTCTGAAAATTAATATTCCACCAAAAAGACGAATTTTCAACGAAATAGCTTAATTCCCAACTACAAAATACGATTTTTAACAAAATACATACAATTTACAGCATGTAGTTGCATTTTCAACTAAAAAATTAGCTTTTAACTAGATGCAAATGAATTCTATTTTATCAAAAATAAAAAATTATTTGTGGTTAAAAAAACTTTAATACTGGGTCGATAGGTGAAACAATTTGTTCAAATTTGATTTTTTAGTTGCAAGATTTATCATTTTTGGTGGAAAATTTATTTCCTTACTAAAAATTTTATTTATTTATTATGCAATTGAACTATTTCTTGAAAATTTTACCTTTTTTTAAATTTATGTTTCTACTGATAATTCAAATAATTTCATGAGAATTGGTCATTATCGTTGTTGAGTTTGAGTTGTTGCTTTTTGTTTAAAATTAACATATTTTTCTGTTAAAATACCCAGTCTCACATTTTTTATTAGCGACTCATTTTTTATTTTGAAAAGTTAAACTACTTTTTTTTTAAATCCTTTTTTTTGCTGAAGATTCATCACTATAGTTGAAAATTCATCTGCTTGCATTAAAGTTAAACTATTTTGTTAAAAATTTGTTTTTTAATTCATTTCGGCTCTTTTTTATTTCTAACGAACATATTTTTTCGTTGAAATACCAAAAATTTAGATTTTTTCATGAGTTTGATTTTTCTGGTTATAAATGTAAATGGGTGAAAATTAATATTTTTTTTAGGTAATTGAATTATTTTATTAAAAATTCGTAATTTTTGGACGAATGAAATTATTTATCATTTAAAACAAAAGTAAAATTCGGTTGAGAATTTATTTACAAATCTCGTTGAGAATTCATATTCTCTCGATTATAGAAAATTAATTTCTTATAGAAAGATCTAATATTTTTCTAGTTAAAAATGCAACTTTTTAGTTTCAAATTATTTTGCTTGAGAACTCAACTTTTTAAAATTTCTTTTTCCTGGCCCTCTTTTTTCCATAGTTACAATTCCGATCTCTATAATTTTTATTGTTTAAATAAATAAGATAAATAAAAAAAGAGTTGATTCGAAGCGTATTAAATTGATGGCGCCATGCGTTCAGATTTGGAATCGATGCACCGACCTACCTCGGTTCTGATTTAAAATTCAGCGAGCAGTCTCAACGTACTGAATTTACGCAATCACGTTTCTCGCCAGGTTGACATGCTTGCACGATTAGGTGCACGGACACAGGTGCCAGAAAATCACTTCCCAGACACAGTGCGCCTCTTTTTTACTCTGCATTCCATTCTCTTCTACCGGTCGGCAGATCGGTGCAAATACGCGCTGTAATTCAGTCACTCGGGTCGTTCAAGTCCAACCTATGGAGCTGATGTTTCTGGCAAATTGCCCGACTCTCCTCTACTTCGCTCTGTAGGACGCCAGCAGACGCCGGCAGACGCCGCCAGCCCTACTCTCTGAGAATCAGACTATAAACGTACAATATGTCCCTCGATTCGCAATTCAACTTGGCTCTTCTTCGATCCAGACCTATTCACGGAAAAAGTTAACCGCATTTCTTTTTTCCACTCTTTTGCTACAAAAAATTAGTTAAAGTAGGAGACCTGTGCACTTGAAATGGGGTTTTAGGATATGGGGTTTTAGGATATGGGATTTCGAGATGGCGCTTGTGCTCTTTTAAGGGAACGCCATACCAAAAACTAACTGGCGATTTACGCGACTCTGCTCTCCTCCGCTCAAAAGGATGCGTTCAGATGCCGCCAGCCTGACTCTCTTAAAATCAGACTGTAAACGGATAATATGTCACTTGATTTGCAATCTAACTACGCTCTTTTCGATGAAGACCAATTCACAGAAAAAGTTTAAATCAGTTTCTTCCTTAACTTTTTGATATAAAAAATTAGTCGAAGTAGGCGACATGTAGACTTAAAATGGAGTTTGGGGATAGGGGATTTCGAGTTAGCACTTGTTCCCTTTGAAGGACTGTCTCACCAAGCACTAACTGGCAATTCGATTTACTCTGCTCTGCAGGATGCCAGTAAACGCTATCAGACTCTGCCAGCCTTATTCTCTGAAAACTAGGCTGTGAACGTAGAATACGTCACTTGATTCGCGATTGAAATTAGATTTTCTTCGATCAAGACCCATTTACAGAAAAATTAAATTTCGATTCCTTTTTTGAATTTTTCATACAAAAAATTAGTTAAAGTAGGCGAGGTCGTGTTATTGAAATGGGGTTTTATGAGATGAGAGTTCGAGATAGCACTTATGCTATTTCAAATGACCTTCATATCAAAAACAGTCTGTAAAATTGATAGTCTGCTCCGTAGGACATCAGCAGACACCATTAGACGCCGCTAGCCTTACTTTCTTTTAGAACTAGCCTGCAAATGTACATTATGTCACTTAAAATGAAATTTTGGAAATGGGATTTCGAGTTAGCTCTTGTGACCTTTTAAGGGACTATCACACCAAAAACTGTGGGTAGTTACGGAGAATGGTGGCCTAGTGAAAGCATTGTGAGGAATTTGATGAAGTTTAGTTCGTTTCCTCATGATAAATTTGAATAAAGTTTGGGAATTTTTTGAAATATTTTCTTTGAATGCTACGATTCAATGATGACTTAAGAAGTTTCAAAGTCAGACTTCAAACTCATTCCGCTATTTCCCTCTCTTCCCCTTTTTAAAGAATTGTTTTCCCCTGTTCTTTTATTTTAATTTTAACTTCTTGCTCTACAATGCATACTAAATTAAAAGATCTCAATAAGAAAATTTAACCATTCCATTAAATAAGCAATGTTATTGGTAAAAATAATCTTTCGGGTGCAATGTTGACTTCTTTTGATGGAAATTCACTTTTACTTGTAGATTAATTATTTTAGTTAAAAATTAATCTTTTCGGTTGAAAATTTATCTATTTTCTAGAAATTTAAATTTTTTGGGCTGAGAATTAAGTTTTTTTTAACTGAGAATATAACTGTTACATTTTTATTTGAAAATTGATATTTTCTGGTTGAAGATTCTACTATTTGCTTTAAAAGTAATGTATTATGTTAAAAGTTTGTCTTTTTTAACATAAAATGAATCTTCTTGCTTAAAAATTGATCTCTTTTTGTAGAAAAAAATCGAATGATTACTTAAAGGTTGAACTACTTTTTAAAAACTTCATTTTTTGTGTTAATAATTGATGATTTTAGTTAAATATTTCAATTTTTGGTAAAAAATCATGTTTTTTAGGTAAAATTGAACTATTTGGTGAGATATTTATCATTTTTGGTTGAAAGTCGAAATCCTTTTTTTTAAATTCATTTGTTGAGGATTTACTTGTTTAAATAAAAAATCATCTTCTTGGTTGGAAATTCAACTTATTTCTTGAAAATGATTTTTTGCTAAAAAATCTTGTAACTAGTACAAAATTCATGTATTTCTTAACATTTCGTATTTTTGGTTAGAAAATTAAGCTGGTTTATTCAAGATTCATTTTTTGTTTAAAATTGGTTCAAAATTCATTTTATTCGTTAAAAATTAATCTCTGATTGAAAATTTAATGATTTTGTTAAAAATTATATTCTTTTGTTTCAATACTAATTTTTTAAACTCAAAATTTAACTATTCAATTTTGTGTCCAAAATCTTATTTTTTCTGATGCAATCTACTTGGTTATAGATTCATCCTTTCATTAAAAAATTAACCATTTTCTTAAACATTGATTTTATTTGATTGAGAATTTATTTTGGTTCTAGTAAAATTTCTAAATGTTTGTTGAAAATTCATATTTTATGGAAGAAAAGTAGTCTCATTGGTAAAGACTTTACTATTTAGATACAAATTAATTTGTGTTGTTAAAATTGATATATTTGATTAAAACTGAGTTCTTTTGTTAAAAATTAATTTTTTAACTAAAAATTAAGGTATTCTATCTTTGGTTAAAAATTGGTCCTTTTTGGTGGAAACTTAATCTTCTTGGTTAAAAATTCATCCGCTTGGTTCAGAATGTCATTATTTCTTTAAATATTCATTTTATTCGACTGAAAATTTGTTCATCCTTCTTTCTGAAAATTTAAGATTTATACTTTCAGTTAATTATTCTTTTTTTTTTTTGTTTAAAGTCTTTCTGTTTTCTTAAAAATACGTTTTTTTTACCAATTCATATTTACAAGTGAAAATTGCACTATTATTTTTTCTCAGTTGAAGTTCCATTTATTTTGTTGAAAATTGTTGTCTTTTTGAGACTTTTTGGTAGAAAATTCTTTCTATGGTTTGATAATTGAAATAGTTGGTTCGAAAAAAATTTGTTTTGTTAAAGATTCATCATTTTATTTGGGTTTGAAAGTTTAATATCTTAAAAAAAATTAAATATATTTGGTTAAAATTAACTTTTCTTTGGTCGAAAATTTAAATGTGTCGTTGTACATTCGGTTTTTTTTAGAATTTCTTTTTCTAAGTAATACTTGAACTATTCTATTTCTTGTTAGAATTTTATTACCTTTTGGTTAAAGATTCATGACTTCATTTAAATATTCATTTTTGTTGGTTTAAAACATAAGTAATTTGTTGAAAATTCTATTTCTGGGTTGAAAATGAATTTTTTAAGCTAATATTGTAACTGTTTTATTTTTGCGTAGAAATTTGTTTCTTAATTAGTCTATTTTGTTTAAAGTATGAGCTAATTTGTTGAAAATTCAAATTTCTCTCTTTAATTCAAATATTTCCTATCAAGACATTTTTTGTGAAAATTAGACTTATTGTACTTTTTGTTAAAAATACATTTTGTGGGGTTGAACATTGATCAATTTAGTTAAAAATTGAACTATTTTGTTGAAAACTCCTATTTCTTTAGTTAGAAATGATTCTTTTCTTTATTTGATAATTTATTTCTTCAACCTGCGACTGCATCGGACTTTATTAGAAGTACTCGTAATTACCTGGACGTTTGGCCAGAGGAGTGAAAAACTGCAGAAAACCTAAAAAAAATTTAGAACGAATAGGGAAAATGGAATGTTGGTCAGGGAAAATTCAGGGAAAGTTATGCTTAGCCCGAAGCTACTATAACCTAAAAATAAAATATTGTATTCAAGTTTTGATTAAAATTGGAAACAGATAATAGATTTAAAAAGTTCTTTGGAAGCTGGAAATTAACATCAATCTGCACACGGTTAGAAGCTCATACTTTTCAAGCCTGATTCTTGAGTCATTAGCTGATTCTTGGAAGAACTAAAGATTCGCATCCTCTTAGATGTCCTTGCGTTTGAGACTTGGTTTTATCTTCTGCGATATCTCGAAGGTATTCGCACGTCCTTTTACATGAAAGAAAGGACTGCCTTAACGGTATCGGCATCAAAATTTCAAAGAGCCAAGAGGGATATTTTCAAAAACTGATGTTGCTAAGTCTGATTAGAACATGGATATAGAATTTCAGGAGTATATTCCTAGCCATCTTTTTATTTAAAAACCTCTGTTTTCAAAAATCAACTAAATATTCTGTGAAAAAGCCATTGAAATATCATACAAGTAGGCTATCCCATTTCCAGACTTTATCACAGTTTATACTAAACAAGGTCCTGTAATCCCTGATGCAGATGTAAAAGAAGGTCGTCCAACACCCTACGAGCAGGCTATCTCATTGAGGTCATATAATTCCTGATCTAGTTGACAAAAATCGAGTCAAATACCATAAAAGAAGCCTATCCCTTTTCCAGGCTTAATCAATATTTATGACCTGCAGGATTATATAATCGATGATCTAGTTATAAAAAAGTCAGTCAAGTGTCCTAAAAGCAGCCTATCCCATTTCCAGCTTTAGATTTAAGTTTCTGTGATACCTGATCCAGCTCTAAAAAAATAAAATATGCTACAAGTAGAATATCCCATTTCGAGACTCTATTTCTATGCATGCCCTATGAGGTTCAATAGCCTCTGATCCAGCTCTAAAAAATTCAGTCACTTATCTGTCATGTGCCCAATCCCATTTCCAAGCTTAATCTCTATAATGCTCTATAATGGTTTTTACTTCCTGATTAAGCTGTAAAAACAACAATCGAATATTCTATAAGTAAGCAATCCCTTTTCCAGCTCATATATTTATTAAGGCCCTATCATGTTCTCTAATTCCTGATCAAGCTGTAATAATGCCAATTAAATATCCTACAATTAGTCTATCCTATTTTCTGAAGGTGGCATATCCTATTTCCAGTCCTGATCCCTATTTGTGCTCTACAAGGTTTTATAATCCCTGATCCAGCTATAAAAATCCTTTCAAATATCCTGCAGTTGGCTATCCTGTTTTCAGCCTGTGAGGAATTCCAGTTTGAAAGCAAATTAATTGAATTTGGTTTGACTCAAATAAAACATGTTTTGTGATTAATTCAATGTGGTTCCCATACAGGCACTCTTAATGTTAATACCTAATTCGGTTCTTTAATTTCTGATCATAAGCTCTGAATGTAGGATAGACTACTTGCCAGAATATTCAAATCGAATTTTCGAAGATGCACCAGAAATTATAATGCTTTGTAGGGCATAACTGAATGATAAATCTGGAAATGGGATAAGTTACTTGTATGATATTGAAAAGGCTCGTTTTAGAACTGGGTCAGGAATTAGAGCACATCATGACGCATTATTAGGGGCATTATTAGATACCTAGGCTGGAAATGGGATATAATTAGAATATCTCATTTTCAGCACCAATCCCTATAGCGTAATAACATTTCAATCCATATATGCTCTAAAAAGTTATATTTTGTCTAATTTAGCTTTAAAAACCTGTCTAATATTTCAAAAGCAATATATACTGTAAAAAATCTAGTCAAGTATTCCAAAAGCTGTATTTCTGAGAAGGTTCTATGGTTCCTGATTTAGCTGAAAAAATTAAAATATCCTACAAGTAGCCTATCCCATTTCTAGCTATAATCCCTGAGTACAAATTATAAAGGTGTATAATTCCTGATTTAGAAGTCAAAAAAATTAAATATCCTACAAATAGCCTTTTCAATTTTCAGTACAATAGTCAAATATCACATAAGTAGCCCATTCAATTTCTAGCCCCAATTACTACTAATGCTCTATAAAGTTATTTTATTCCTGGTTAAGCTCTAGTGAAATACAATTTAAATATCCTATAAATAGTATATCCCATTTCCAGCTGTAATATCTATATACACTTTTCAAGGTGCTGCAATTCCCGATCCAGCTCTAAAAAAGCTAGTCTAACATCCTAAAAGTGGCCTATTTCATTTCCAGTTGTAATATTTATACTATATGAGCCGCAATCCATATTAGAACTCCATAAGGCTCTTTAATTCCTGATCCAGCTCTAAAATGAGCATGAAAAATATTCTGAAAGTAGAATATTCTGAAAGTATTCTAAAAGTAGTCTATCCCGTTTCCAGCTGTAATTCATATTAATACCCTATTCGATTCTTTGATTCCTGATTCGACTTTAAAGTAAGCTTGTTAAATATCCCACGAGTAGCGTATCCTATTTCTAGATTTAATATCTATTAATGACCTATAATGTCTTATAATTCCTGATACTGATTCTATTAGGAAATTAATAGGGATTGGTTAAATATACAATAAGGACATCAATAAGGATTGGAGCTGGAAATAGCATAAAAGTAGTGTATCCCATTTTCAGCAGTATTCAACAAGCTTATTTTAAATTTGAATCTGGAAGTAGAGCACTTAATGAGGTGTAAATAAGGATTAGGGCTGGAAATGGAATATAAGTAGTGTATCCCTTTTTAAGACCCAATCCTATTAATACCACATAAGATTCTCTAATATGTGGTTCAGCTCTAAAATGAGATTGTTAAATATCCTACAGGATTATGGCTGGAAACGGGATAGGTTTCTTGTAGGCTATTTAAGTAGACTTTTTTGAGCTAGATCAAAAATTATAGGACCTCATGGGGCATAAATAGTGATTGGGACTGGAAATGGGATATAAGTAGCATATCTTATTTTCAGCCTCAATTATTATAATTGTTATTTAAATTTCTCTATATCATGATTCATATCTAAAAAAAGGATGCTAAATTTCTTACAGGTAGCAATCCCATTTCCAGTTTAAATATCCTGACAAGTATCCTATCCCGTTTTCAGCGCTAATCAACTTCATGCACTATAAGTTTTTCTATTTCCTGATGAAGCTTTATAATAAAAATTCAGAATCCTATCGATTTCTATCCATTTCTATCGATCTCTATTCAAAAGACATTTTCAGAAAAAAACTTGAAAAACACTGTTATCACATTCCTTTCCCCAAATTTAGTTAATTGCTTTTCCTCGTTGGTAAAACTTCATCTTGCTCTCACTGTCTGATTGGCAGGCCCTATAAGGTTCTCTGATTTCTGATTCAGCTCTAAAATAAGCTTCTTAAATATATTACAAGATTATGCCTCGAAACGGGATAGGTAACTTACATGATATTTGAATCGATTATTTTTAACTAGATTGAGAATTATAGGACTTTATGCAGCAAAAATAGAGATTGGGGCTTGAAATGGGCTATAAGTAAAATATCCTGTTTCCAGCTCTAACCTGCATTAATCTATATATAGCTTTTCATTAAAAAAAATAAAGGATTGGGGCTAGAAATTGGAAAGAAGTAGCTTATCCCGTTTCCAGCCTCAATTTCAATTAAGGCCACTTAATGTTCTCTATTATTTGAAATAGCTCAAAGATAAGCTTTTTAAATATCCTAGATGATTAGGAATGGAAACGGGATAAGGTCCTTGCAGGATATTTGAGTAAACTTTGTTTAGACCTGGATCAAAAATTATAGGACCTTGTGGGACATGAATAACGATTCGGGCTGAAAATGGGATATAAGTAGCATATCCCATTTTCAGCCCAAATTCTAATCATTACTATCTAAGTTCCTTTCTTTCCTAGTCCAGCTCTAAAATAAGTTTGTAAATATCCTACAGGTAACGTATCCCATTTCCAGCTTTAATCTGGATTTACGTTCTACAATTTCATAACACCTGATTCAGCTGTGAAAATTCCATTTTAAGATCCTGAAAAGTATCCTATTCCGTTTTCAACCCTAAATTCTATTCATACCCTATAATTTCCTCTTTCTCTAGGTCTAACTCAAAGTTATAATTTCAGAATCTTATCGATTTCTATCGATTTATATCCAGCTCTACTTTTTAAAAAAGCTTTCATAAAAAAACAAAAATTAAAAAAATACTTTTATCACACTTCATTTCCCAAAGTTAGTTAATTACTTTTCCTCGTGAGGAAAACTACATCTGGCTCCCTCTGTCTGGTTCGCAGACTGCGACTAATAAGGGTGGTAATCGCGTGTGTGGTTGTCGGCCGGGCGGGAATAAACTAATCCGATGCTCTCGGGCCGTAATCTAGATTAAGTGTGTATGCTCACTCGTGCATTCTATATCCACTGCAAAAAAAAATAAAAAATAAAAAAAAGTAGAAATGGAATATTATCCAAATTGATAGATACGCAAAGGTAATTTATACACTATACATACGTAATATCTTGATTGAAATTTGTTAAATCCAAAAATAAATATTCGCTGTCAAAACACGTTTCGGTCTTTTTAAAACGCAATAAATACTTGATTCTCGATTTATTACCTTTTCGTAATTTATTCAGATACAATAGATATTGGATAACGATAATACACCAACCACCTCTTACGTGGTGAGAGTGGAATTCGGCAGAAGATCACTTTTATAATAGAAATCGGCTCATGGTATTTATGTATAATATGGAAGGTGTGAATAATTTGTGACTTAGTATTTAAATTTAAAAGGTAGGAATTTAGAAAGATTGTTTGGTGCATTTTGAATTAAATTAAATTAATTAAAAGGAACAATGTTTTTTGAATGAAAAGATTGTTTTTATCAACAAAGACTAATTTTCAACTTTTAAAAAGTTACATTTTTAACTAGAAAAAAGCTTTAACTAATAATTAAATAGTTAAATTTACAGTGAAAAAAAATAATATTCAAATAAAAATAAAGAAAGAATTTTTAAATAAATATTTAAATTTGCAAAAGAAAAGATGAATTTTGGACTAAAAAAATCTGTGTGCAAAGATGAAATAGATAAATTTTCATTAAAAAAATTAATTTTCTACCAAAAATTTAGATTAAAGATACTAGCTCATGGTCTTTGTGTCTACATTAGAAGACGTAAGTAATTTTTTTATTAATGATTTAAAATTACAAGGTAGGAATTTGAAAATATTGTTTCATGCATTCTCT
The DNA here is from genome assembly GCF_010883055.1 of Belonocnema kinseyi. Taxonomy (NCBI): domain Eukaryota; kingdom Metazoa; phylum Arthropoda; class Insecta; order Hymenoptera; family Cynipidae; genus Belonocnema; species Belonocnema kinseyi. The sequence goes on along the minus strand of NC_046657.1, from coordinate 72,973,824 downwards.
AACACATTAATTAATTTTTCTAAAAATATTTTATGTTCCGAAACAAAAACATTTATTTTATATCAAAAAAGATAAATTTTCAATATTCAAATAGTTTAATTTCCAACTGAAAAGAAATTTCAACCAAGAGTGGAATACTTAAATTTACAGTATGAAAATTAAATTTTAACAGAAGTAAAGAGACATTTTCCTAAGATATATTTCAATTTTCACACAAAAGATGAATTTTCAACTAAAAATAATTATTTAGCAAAAATGGAATGGATAGATTTTCAATTTAAACATCAATTTTCAAACTAAAAACTATTTTTAACCACAAAATGCTATTAATAGAATATGGCTTATGGTATTTAACTCTTTACTTTTACCATGGGAGGTGTGAATAATTTTCTACTTACTATTTAAATTTACAAAGTAGGAAGTTAGAAAGATTGATTCATGCATTTGAACTAAGTTTATTAATACAAAATAGGTTATTATTACGTTGTATTCTTTTTGCCAAAAATACCAATTTTCAACTTTTAAATTGTTGAATTTTTATCTAATTAGAAACTTTAACCAGTAATAAAGTAGTTAAATTTACAGAAAAAAAAGTAAATTTCAACAAAAATAATGATACAATTTTTGAACAAATAATTCAATTTCTAACTCAAAAGATAAATTTTCAATTAAAAAAATAATATTTACGCTGAAATAAAATAAGTAATTTTCATCTAAAAAAATTAATGTTCAAACAGAAAAAAATAATTTTTAATCTAAAAAATTTAATTTGGAACTAAAAAATCAGAATAGTCGAAATTAGCTCACATGGTATTTATGTTTACTATTAAAGGTGTGAATAATTTTTTACTTACTATTTAAATTTAGTTTAATAAATTATTATTCATAATAATTTTTATAATTATTATTACTATTTAGAGTTAGTAGTTTAGAAAGATTGTTTTATGCATTTTTAACCAAAATTATTGATTTCTAAAAAAAAGGATTATTTTTTGTACAAAAAGTATAAATGTTCAAATTCAAATGGCTGAATTTTTTAATTTCACCAATAATGAAATAGTTAAATTTACAGTAAAAAAATTAATTTTCAACGAAAATAAAGAGAACATTTTCTAAAAAATATTAAAATTTTTCAAAACAGAACATAAATTTTTAACTAAAAAAGTCTTTAAGAAAAAATGAAATAGATACATTTTTATTTTTAAAAAAACATTACTTTTCAACTGAACAAATTATTTTCAAACAAAAAAACTAATTGTAAACCAAAAAATTAAATAAATAGCAATTGGTTCATGGTATATTTAGGTTCACTTTTCTGAAAATAATAATTGATTTTTCAAAACAAAAAGATTAATTTTCTTTCAAAAAGGATAAATATTGAATTTTCAAATAGTTGAATTTTTAACTAAAAATACAACTTTAACTAATAATAAACTAGTTAAGTTTAAAGTTAAAAATTAATTTTTAACCAGAATAAAGAGAAATTTTGTTCAACAAATATTAAAATTTTCAACGCCAAAGATGAATTTTCAAATTAAAACAACATCTTTAAAGCGAAAATGGAATATATATCTTTGCAGACTAAACAATTATTTTTAAACAACAAAATTATAATAATAGAAATTAGCTCATGGTATTTATGTTTACTATAGAAGAGGTAATTAATTTTTCACTTATGATTTAAATTTATAAGGTATGAATTTAAAAATATTGTTTCATGCAATTTCGACCAAATTAATTAATTTTTCAAAAAATATTTGATTTTCAAACGCAAAATATTAATAGATTTTCATTAAAAAAAATTAATTTTTAAACCAAAAAGAAACTATTTTTAACCATAAAATTATAATAACAGAATATGGCTTATGGTATTTATGTTTACTATAGAAGGTGTGCATAATTTTTTACTTAGTATTTAAATTTAAAAGGCTGGAATTTAGAAAGATTGTTTGGTGCATTTTAAACTAAATTTAATTAATTGAAAAAAAGTTTTTTTTTTAAAACTAAAATTAACAGTAAAAAATCAACTAAAAAAATCATTTAGTAAAAATGGAATCGATAGAATTTCAATTAAAAAAGTTAATTTCCAACTAGAAAACTATTTTTAACCATAAAATTGTATTAATAGAAAATGACTCATGGTATTTATGTTTACTATGGTAGGTGTAAATGATTTTCTACTTACTATTTAAGTTTACGAGAATGATTTTTTCTACCGAAAAATAAAAATTTTTGAATTTTGAACTAAAAAGAAACTTTAACTAATAATTACATAGTTAAATTTAGAGTAAAAAGTTTATTTTTAACCAAAATAAAAAGCAAGTTTTTTAATCAATGTTTGAATTTTTTAAACAAAAGATGGATTTTTAACAAAAAACAATCTTTGTGCAAAGATGAAATAGATGAACTTTCATTTTAAAAAATGAATGTTCCAAAAAAAAATTAATTTTTAAACGAAAAAAAAAATTAAATTTCAAACTAAAGAAAACCATTTTCAACCAAAAAATTAGATTTACAGAAATTAGCGCACAGTACTTATGTTTACTATAGACGACGTAAATAATTTTTAAATTATGATTTAGGTTTTCAAAGTACAAAGCTGCAAAGACTGCTGCATGCATTTTTATAAAAATTAAAAAACTATTAAAAGAGTTGATTTTTTGAACCATTACGTTTACTATTTTACCAAAACAGACAAATTCCAAAATTTTATATAGTTCAATTTTTGAGTAATAAGAAACATTAATTAATAATAAGATAGTTAAATCCACATTATAAAAATTAATTTTCAACAAAAATAAAGAGAACATTATTCAACAAATATTTAAATTTTTAACATAAACGATGAATTTGAACTAAAAATAGAATATATAGATTTTCTTAAAAATAAACTATTTTTAACCATAAAATGATATTAATAGAAAATGTATTTTTGTGTACTATGGGAGGTGTGAATAATGTTATACTTACTATTTAAATTTTGAAGGTAGGAATTTACAAAGATTGTTTCATGCTTTTTTAACTAAATTTTATTAATTAAAAAAACGTTTTTTGAACAAACGAATTTTCGGTGACAAACAAAAATTTCAACTTTTAAAATTGTTGAATTTCCATCTAAAAAGAAACTTTAAAAAATAAAGAAATAGTTGAATTTACAGTAGAAAAATTTAATTTTAACCATAATCAAAAGAAACCTTTTTAACAAATGGTTAAAAATCTCAACACAAAACATGAATTTTCATCTAAAAAATAATTTAGAAAAATTAGAATACATAGATAGATTTGAGATGAAAAAAATTAATTCTAATAAAAAATTAAATAAATCGAAATTGACTTAGGATGCTTATGTTTACTATGAAATGTGTGAATAACTTCTTTTACTCATACTATTTTAATTTACAAGGTCGCAATTTAGAACGATTGATTCTTTCATTTTTAAATAAATTAAATTAATTACAAAAAAATCTTTGATTTAAAAAAAAAGTTTTTACCTTTTCCCAAAAAATATAAACTTTCAAATAGTTAAATTTTCATTTAAGAAGAATCTTAAAACAATAATGAAACAGTTAAACTTACAGTAAAAAAATTAATTTTCAGCCAAAATGAAGTAGAAATTTTTCAACAAATATAAAAATTTCCAACCCAAAATATCAATTAACAACTAAAAAAATCATTGGGAAAAAATGGAATATATAAATTTTCATTCAAAAAAATGAATATACTGAAAAAATTTATTTTCAAACAAAAAGATTAATTTTCAACCAAAAAATGAAATTATTAGAAATTGGTTCATGGCATTCTTGTTAACTGTCGAAGGAGTGAATAATTTTGTTACTAGTATTTAAATTTAAAAGGTAGGAATTTAGAAAGATCAATTGCAAGTAAAAAAATCATTTTTACGCACAATTGGAATGTCTAATTTTTCATCTAAAAAATTTAATTTACAAACTGAAAAAAATAATATTAAAATGTTTACCTTGAAAGAAATAAATGATTTTTTACTTACTATTTAAATTTACAAGATAGTAGCTTAGAAACATTGTTTTATTCATTTTAAACAAAATTAATTCATTTCTCATTAAATTTTTTGAACAAAAGGATTTGTTTAGAAAAAAATAAAAATGTTCAAAATGTAAATAGCTGAAATGTTAATCTTTTAATGAAGAGACATAAACCAATAATAAAACCGATGAATTTGCAGTGGCAACAATAATAATTTTTTATACAAAAATAAGAATCTTTAGAAAAAAATTCGATATAAAAAATTAATTTTAATCTAAAAATGATAAATTTTCAATACAAAATGGAATAGTTAAATTTTGGGTTAAGAAAATTAATTTTCAACCAAGAAAAAAAACAACAAACATTTTCAATGAAATGAAGCAAAAAATGGAATAATTAAATTTAGCATTCAAAAAAATAAAATTTCAAACTAAAGACATTAATTTTTTAACAAGACAAAATAATTTTCAAACGAAAAAATTAAATCATCACAAATTTCTTAATGGCATTTTTATGAATTTTGAACAAAATTAATTAATTAAAAAAAAAATAGTTACTATTTTCAACAGAAAAGATTAATAGTAAGAAAAAATAATTTTTAATTATACAAAGGAGAATTTTCGAGAAGAAAGACAAATATTCCACTTTAAATAATTGCATTATAAAATGAACAGAAACTTTAAATAATATAAATAAATAAATAAAATTAAATTAAATAATTATAAAATTAATTGTTTACAAAAATAAGTTAAAAATGAATTTTCAATAAAAAGAAAGATTTTCTCATAAAACAGTTTAATTTGTCACTCAATTGAATTTTTAAACTTGAAATGATTAATAATTTTTACTTCATAAAAAAGAATGGTCTAAAATAAAAGTTGAATTTTCAACCAGATCATATGAATTTTCCAACAAAAAAGTTAATTTAAAATAAGCTCTGAGTTTTAAAACAAACGAAATCAATTTTGCACTAAAATGATTAATTTATAACAAAAAAAAGGGATGTTCAGGAAAGTAATTCAAATTTGAACTATAGTTGTTAGTTCAGCCTAAAAAAAATGTATTTAAAATAAAAAATAAAAATAGTGGATTTAAACCAATAAGGACGAATTTTTAATAAACTGGTTGAATCCTTTAATTAAACAAATTACTTTTTAACCATACAGTTTCACCGTTAAAGAAACAAATGAATTTACTGCCCAAAAATAGATTTTTAAACAAAATACGGAAATTTTTAACAAGATAGTTCAATTATAACCAAGAGGATTAATTTTTTACCAAAAAGACAAATTTTTAACAAAAACCATGATTTTTCTATTGAAAATTATAAATTTTATTCAAAAATAAAATAATTACATTTCTTTTGAAATTTAATTAAATGAATTTTTAACAAAGTTGTTCGATTTTCAAACAAGTAGATAATTTATTATTATAAATATCACTTTATAGAAATATTTATATTTTTAACAAAATGAAAAAATTTGCAACCAAATACTACATTGGATGATGCCTAAAGAAAAGAATAAAAATCCTTATTGGCTCGGATTTTGATAAAAGAACAAAAAAATTCTTAATAAGCAGTCTGTTCAAAACGAGTTTTGGGAACAGGTCTCTTTTAATCCCATGAAGCGATGCGCAAACAAATAAAAACAAAATAAATAAATAAAAAAACGTAGACTCTAAACAAAGAGTGCCGTTACGAAGCCTACGAAGAAATAGGGAGCATGTGGTCCTTATTAATCGCCCATAGCGAAGCAAATTTTGTGCATCTTGATTAAAATCTCCAATTCGCGCCTTGCCACATGGACTCGTAAGAAATTTTTTAAAAGAGTCTACTGTTCTGCATTTCCACGATTATCGTCTCCCTTTTCTAAGCAAGAACAGACGAAAGTCTCCTGCCATTCAAAAAAATTTTTCCTAAATAACCAGCATCAATTGCGTAATGTTTATTAAAGAAATATTAATTTTCAATCCAAAATGGAATCGTTATAATCTCAGTTGGAAATTTATTTAACAATAAGAAAGCAACCGATTTAACAGAAAAAGAATTGTTCAATTTTTAATATAAAACATGAATTTTCAATGAAAAATTGAAAATATATATTTTTGCTACGGAAATTAATTTATAAAAAAACAAAGGTTAAACAAAACAATTTAATTATTTACTAAAAAAGCAGAGTTTTAAACGAAGAAGTTTCATTTTCCAAAAAATAGACGAATTTTCAACCATAAAGGATAATTTATATACGAAAAATGAAATAGTTTAATTTTAAGTTAAGAAAATTAATTTATAAAAAAATATGTATTTAACAAATTATTTAAATTTTCGACTTAAAATATGAATTTTCAACAAAAAAAGATAAATTTTCAACGGGAAATGTAATGATTAAATTGTCTGTTAAGAGATTTAAGTGAAAAACATAAAAAAAACCGAATTAAAAAAAGCAGTTTAATTTTCTACTAATAAAAAAATTACTTTTAAAACCAGAAAATTTATTTTCTACCAAAATAAACGAATTGTCCACTATAAAAGATCAATTTAAAATGAAAAATTAATTAGTTTAATTTTCAAAGTGAAACATGAATTTTTAATTGAAAAAAAAACATTTTTAACGAATAATTGAATGATTAAATTTTGATTAAAAAAAGTCCATTCTAACAAAAATTGAGAAATAACGAATTTTTAAGTGATAAAGATTAATTTTCCGGAAAAATAGTTTAATTTTAAGTTAAGAAAATTAATTTATTACAAGCAAGAAGTTTTTTCAACAAAATATTTAAATTTTCGAAGTAAAACATGAATTTTTAATTGTAAAAGATACATTTTCAACGAATAATTGAATGACTAAGTTTTGAATAAAAGAAATCCATTCTAAAAAAAATTGAAAAATAACGAATTTTTTAACAAAACAGTTCCATTTTTCAGAAAAAAAGAATTTTCAAACAAAAAGGGTTTATTTATTACCAAATGGGTTTATTTTCTACCAAAATGGACGAATTTTTAACTAAAAAAGAATAATTTTCCGGAAAAAATAGTTTAATTTGAAGTTAAGAAAAATAATTATAATAAAAAAACTTCTTTTAAAAAAAATACTTAAATTTTCAACTTAAAACATGAATTTTTAACTAAAGAAGATAAATTTTCAACAAAAAAATTGAATATTCAAATTTTCAGCAAAGAAAGTTAATCGTAAGCCAATTAATTAAAGAGTTTTATACAAAAAGTTCAATTTTCTATTAAAAAAAAAACGAATTTTCCACGTAAAACCTGAATTTTCAACACGAAGAATAAATTCTTAACAAAAAATTGAATAAAAAAATTTCGGTTTATAAAGTAGATTGCAAACAAAGAAAAAACGCATTCTCAACAAAACAGTTTCCACTTACAAGAAAAGCATTTTCAAACAAGAAGAGCGATTTTCAACGAAAAATGCAATGAATCAATTTTTAGTTACGGTATTGAAGTGTAAAAACTAAGAAAATGCAGAATTACAAAAAAAAACAGTTCAGTTTTCCACTAACAAAAAAATTACTTTTCAAACCAGAAAATTGATTTTCTACCAAAATAGACGAATTTTCAACTACAAAACATAAATTTTAAACGAAAAATTAAATAGTTTAATTTTTAGTTAAGAAAAAATATAATTTATTGCGGTGAAATTTGAGGTGAGTAGATTGTGGAAGTGTGTAAAAGGGTGTGGATGTGAGAGAATAATTGAGGGATTGTGAGAGTGCAAAAGGGGAGGCAGATATTTGAGATGATTGAGACAGATTTGTGTGGAAGTTGAGGTTAGGTTGTTTGGAGATTTGTGAAAGAGTGGGAGGACTGGGTCGATCGGGTTGGTAGTAGCAGGGTTGGGAAGCGACAAAGAAAGGCGTGACAGGTACCAGGCCGCGACGGTAGATAGAGGCAGGGAAGCATAGAAGGCGGGAGAGTTTGAATTGGATTCATGGCTAGCGGAGCGAGTATCTCCTCGGAAGAAACAGATTTAGAGCAGGAAGTGCCCATTACGCTGAAAGAGGAGATCAAAGAAAGGAAGGTATGGGGAAAGTATAAGAAAACTATAGAAAAGGAGAGATAAAGAGCAAAAAGCGTAGGATCAATTGAGGCTTTTATCAAAAGGAAGAGAGGGAAGAGGGGAAGCAGTGAAGCGAAGAAAGATATCGGTGCGCGTGTGAAATATAAAAAAATGTTTAGATCGCCGCCGTCAGAGAAAAGTTAGAAAAGAAAATACAATCATTGGAACAAAAACAAGAGAAAAAGCTGGAAGATAATAATAAAAAGGTAGAGGAGATGCAAGCCAGAATGAAGAAAGTAGAACGCTCGAACCGGGATTTTGGTGGAGGGTGGGAATAAGGAAAAGGAAAGGCTGAGAAAAATAGAACGAAGAATAGAAAGGAAAAAGAGGGAAGAAAGAAAAAGAAACATAGTACAAAAGGGTATACGATTAGAGGGGAAGGTGTGGAAGAAGTACTAAAAAGGATTGATGCGAAGGTAGAGATAGAGGAAGATAGAAATTTTAGGAAGGGAAGAGCGAAAAGGAGAGAGAATGGTACTGGTAAGACTAAAGAAATGGGAATATAAGAGGGAAGTGATGACAAAGAAGAGGATGTTATATGGAAGCTCGGAGAGAATAGAGGATGATTTGACATGGGTGGAAAGGAAGATGTAGTCTAAGTTCAGAAAAATAGCGGAAGAGGAAAGAAAAAAGGGAAGAAGAACATGGGTTAAGTATGGGAGAATACAGATTGACGGAGTATTTAAGGATTGGGATGCAGAAAGGGAACAGATAGTAGGAAATGCAGTGCAAGGAAACTAGGAGATGAAGGAACGGGATATCAAAAAATAAGAAATAGTAAGAAGGAAAAAAAGACGAGAAACGAAAGTGAGGAATAATGAAAGATATGTTACTGGAATAAAGCAGGATTCGAGACAAAGGATAAGGAGTTTATGAGAAATTTGACATAATGGGCTGTAGTAAAAATGATGAACGCGGCTAGATGAAAAGGGATGGGAAAGAGTACGGGGAAGGCTGCCAAGAGGTTACAAATGGTTAGTGCGAAATGCAAAAAGAAAGAATAAAAAGAGCAGGAGGAATGGTGATGGGAGTTACGAATAAACGTATAACAGGGAAAGATAAGAAAGACAGGAAAGAATAAAAAGTAGGATTAATAGTGGAAGAGGTAGTGATGGAAGGAGAAAAATAGAAATTAGAGGGGGCTTATGTGAACTGTGATATTCAAGGGAAAGCAGAGGAGATGAAAGCAATTGTTGAAGAAAATAAAGAAGAGATTAGGCTGATAATAAGTGGGGATTTCAATGCGAGATCAGGAGATATAGCAGGAAAGGAATAGGGAGAAGAGAGGGGAAGAAAATCCAAAGATAAGGTTCTAAATGGGGAGGTAAAAAAGTTGTTGAAGAGCTTGGAGCAGTTGGGAAGGTATATCTTAAACGGAATCATAGAAGGAGATAAGAAAGGAGAATATACACGCTCAGGAGGTGAAAGGGGAACGGTAATTGATTATGCGATAGTGGATGATGAGGTAAGAGAGAAGGTTAAGAAACTAGATGTAGTTGATTATATTGATTCGGATCAGTTTCCCTTAATATTGACATCAGGAGGACAAAAAAGAAACAGCAATATGAATAATAGGAGAGAAAATGCAAGACGTGTAAGAAAAGGGGATTGTTCAAGGGAAGGAACAGAACCGTTTAGAGAAAAGGTCAGAATTATCGAAATGGGAGAGGAAAATGTGGATGAGGAGATGGAAAAAATGATAGGAGAAATATAAAGAGGATTAGAGTGCACAAGCAAAAATGAAGTTAGTAAAGCTGGGAATAGAAGTGGGTGGGATGAGAACTGTAAAGAGAAAAAAAAGGAGTCCAGAAAGGAATTCAGAAAGTGGAGAAAAGAAAAAGTAATCGGGAAGAATCTAGGGAAAAAAAGAAAGAGTATACTGAGTTGTTTTAGGAAACGAAAGAGGAAGAGAATAAAGGGTTTTAGGAAGAGACGGAGAAAGCTAGGACGAAATAAGATGCATGGAAGGTAGTTCATAGAGAAATAAAAGAAATAACAAGAGTAAACCGAGATATTAAAACGGTAGGATGGAGGAAATATTTTTTAGGATTTGCTACGAGGAGTAGAGAGAAGAGTTATAAATGGAGGAACATATAGTAGAGAAAAAGATGAGAAGGAGGACATAACAAGGGAAGACATAGTTAAGGTTTTATGAATAATGAGGGATGGAAAGGCACCTGGTATAGATGAGCACGATATTGGGTGCGCGCATGCGTAAATCATGGGTGCAAATCATGAGCAAAATAGCACACGTAACGGGAGAACCATAATTAGTGTCCGTGTCGTACGTGTGATGACGTTTTAAGGGGAGTGTACACTTATCGGATGGCAAGTTATCGGACTTGTACTGTATGGAAATATGGAGGGGAGGAACTAGAGGAATGGGCATGGATAATGTGTAATAGAGTATGAAGAGGAGACGGGTGGCCAGAGTTAAGAAAAGAAGGAGTAGTTATACCAATAGTAAAGAAAGGCAAAGGAGAGGACGTTAAAGATTATAGGGGGTTGACGCTGATGCCAACACTGCATAAAGTATATGTAACTGTTTTGTCGGAGAGATTGAAGATATACGTTGAAGAAAAAAAGACCGGGTCATTGAATCAGAGAGGGCTTAGGAAAGGAATGGGAGTAATGGACAACATATATGTTCTGAATTATCTAGTAAATAAGAAAATTAAAAGGGAAAAAAGGGCAATGATAGCAATGTTCGTGGACTTGAAGGCGGCGCTTGACTTATTAGACCGAGGCGAAATAGAAAAAGTTATAATAAAAAAGGAGATAAGAGAGGGATTGATGAAGAGATTATCGGAAATTTTTAGAGAGACAAAAAGCAGGGTGAAGTTAGGAGAGCAAGTAGCAGATAGTTTTTGGTTGGTGAGAGGTGTGATGCAAGGATATTCTCTGAGCTCACCTTTATTTAATTTATTAAT
>NC_046657.1:72957209-72962713 GCF_010883055.1 Belonocnema kinseyi | reverse complement strand
TACAGGATCAGAGAAATACTTATGGAAATTGTAAAAAGAAGGTTTAAAAAATTGGAGAAGGAGAATGTGGTTATTTGATACGATGGTACGGCCGGCATTAGGTTATGGAGCAGAGATATGGGGATGGAGGGCGATCGAATTAAAGAGATAGAAAGAAGAAAGGAGGGAGTTTTTTAATAATAGAGAAATAGAAGACGGGACTGAAGTAAACTATAAACAATTGGAAAAAAGGGAGAGAGAAAGATAATTAATAAAAAGATACGGGATAATTGAGGAAGCAAAATACAATAAATGGTATAAGACGATGAAAAAGGAAGGAGTACCAAAGTATTTAGAAAAGGGATAGGGAAAGAGAAGGTGGACCAGAATAGCCAAAATTTAGATTGGGAAACGATGTAAGGGAGGGGTTGTATTGGGAAAAAGTAAATAACAGAAAGTGTAGAATATATAAATGGGAGGAGAAAACATGTGAGCATGTATGGGAAGGATATAGGAGAGGATTGGAAGATAAAGGAAGCTGGCAAGAGAATGTGGTTAAGATTCTAGGGGAGGATGGATTAGGAGAAGAATGGATGAAGGAGTTGGAAGGTGCTAGAGGAGCGAATGAGATAGAATGAGAGAATGCATGTGAAAAAAGGCAAATGGAGGTATAAAAAAAGTGAAAGAAAAAGGAAACAGAATTTTCTTAGATTAGAAGAGTAAAGATTGTAAGTAATGGTAATGTAAAAATTAAGTAGCCTCAGATGCGTTTGCGTTCTCATGCTCTCTATCTCTCTCACTTCAGAGCCAAAGGAGAAGATCTTTTTTTAGGCAAGATTTTATTAACAAAAATTGTAAATCATAGATCAATCTAGTCTAAAATGACGTTAAGATTTCTGTTATTCTCTGATGATAGTACAGGTTCCTTGAGCAATAGATAAGGAAAGAGTCTCATGTATACCAGTATATATCAGCTTCAGTGTTCAAAATCTGAGCCTAATCAACCTAACGAATGTGCCTTTAAAATAAGCTTGAAAATAAGGTGCAAGGTCAGATCCAATGTCACCGTTGGATTTCTCGTTGAAATGTACCTAGGTTTCTTTTTAAACCACAGAAATTTCTAGGGGTTTCCATACTTTTTTGCCACCCTGTACATCAATAGACTACGAAACTCTTTTGTGTTGGTGCCTGACGCCTACTTTGATTAATTTTTCTGAATCAATTTCAGCAATTTTAGTACAAACTTTTTTCCCTCTCAAATAACGACATAGCTGACTATTTGTTCATACTAATTGTCCGGACAAATAAATGAAATGAAATTGGCGCAATTCCCAATCCGCTCAGAATTTCAATCTGTAGATTATTTTAGACTCTTTACACCAGATTTATTCCGTTTTGCCCCGGTTCGCAGAACTTGCTCGAAAGGTGAAAATGAGAAAAATAAATGAATTGTTTGAGGATTGTGAAAAATAGAGTCAATGTCACTTTATCAAGTATGAAAGAAAGGTCATTGTGAACACGTGTAAAGAATGGTGTAAAGTGCTTGCTCATGTCGTAGGACGCCTACGTCGATTCACCTGTTTGTGCAAACTTCAACCTCAGATAGAAGAGATTGGACCAGACAGCCTGTAAGTCCCAAATTTTATCCGAGAGGCCCGAAGCTTCTTTCGATTATTCTCTCAAACTCGTAACGGTTCACCTTGGTCTTGAGAACCGCCCAAGGCAATTTGCGAGATATTAATAATAAATTAATTCCAACGCCCAACGTGGGCGTTGGAATTAATTTATTCTTAATCTTTCCTGGGTGAAGAGATCGCACTTCCTATCAAGCGTTTTTAAAATATTTAAAAACTGGGAGTAAATTCAGGCGTGTAAATAATAAAAATTTTTATTGAGGAAAATTGTTTAAATATTTTGAGTTTGAACAATTTTTTTAACGAGTTAAACAATTTCATGAATCATTATCTTTGAAAGATCCTTTCTAAAAAAAAGATGGAACGAAATTATTGGAAAGCTCGTACTCATTTATGTTGACTATCTGGTTGATTGAGCTATTATGCTTAAGTGGCTGTTTTGAGTTTGTTCTTTTAATTTTTCTCGAATATTGTAAGTAGCAATATTCAAATGACAAATTTGAATTCTAAACATTTATTTTCAAAAGAGAAAATTAAAATTGTAAATTATTAGACATTGATAAAGGTAAATATATTCTGTTATAAACGTTTTGACCAAATTTTTGAAAAATAATAAAAGGATTTTCGCTGCTGGAAGAAGGATGGGAAAAGATAAAAATTGTGGGATAGGGAAAGATTGAGATAGACTTAGGATACGATGAGATAGAGAACAGTATTTTGAGAATTTTAAAAGGTTTTGAGACAATAAACCAGTTTTCTTAAGATTTTTCGGAAAATTTCAAGTGATTTTTCATTTTACAATATTCATTTTAGAATAATATTAAAAATCATTTTAAAAATTGCCAAAATATTCGAAAAATGATAAAAAATGTATCTAAAATATTTGAAGCCAACTGTTTAATGCTGCAAAATTTTATTAAAATTTTAGGCAAAGTTTAAATAAATTTTGAACATATTAAGATGTATTAAAATTTATTTTTCAGTACTGCATTAAAATGTAGATTTAAAGATCCTGAAATAAAATTGTGAAGTTTCTTTTAAAAATTTGAAAAATTTTCAAGATAATAAAAATAATTGTTTAAGATTCCTAGGAATATTTAAAGTGATCCCTTTTTTGGAATTAATTTTAAAAGAATATTTGAATATGTTCCAAAAACAATATAAAAGATCTTTAGAAAATTTAATAATTTTTAATAGATGACTTTTTTCTATGTATCAAAATCTTTGAAAATGATTTTAAATTTTTTCGAATAACCTCGAAAATTTATATGTCTACAATTTAAAAAAAAACTAAACAAAGTGAATAAAAAATTAGTATTTTTATGCTGGAAATTAAAAATTCATTTTTCTTTTTTGAAGCTTTAACTACTATGTTGATGATTAACTTTTTTGTTGACAATCTCATTTAAAATATCTGATATTGCTGAAATCCTTTTTTGGATTTTCTCAAGAATCTTAGGAAAATTATGTTTAAATAACATTGAAAACTAAACTAACAAATAAATGAAAAAAATAAATAGAGGAGCCGCGAATCTGAAAGGGGGGCGGTGTTTAGTCAAGCGTGATGAATGAATTCGGCCCTGCCTGTTTCCGTTTGGACAGTCTGGATTTTGTTGAAGGCTATTCCAAGCCACCCTCTACTTTGTACTTAATTCCAAGTTTCAGTGTATTTATAATACTGACTTAATATTCCAAATTAGTTTGCCCCGCATATCAAGAAATTATAGGCGAAATATTGTGTATGTTTTTCAGTTCAAGTTAGATGTAATACACTTTTACACCGACGTAATCAATTTAAAAAATGGTATAATCCATTTCTAATACGATATAATTAACTTTTAATCTAAAGTATTTTACTTGTACACTGCAGTAATCCAGTTATAATTCAGAGTAATCCACTTGTAACTTGTATTATTTGTTTTCTAATAGGATATTATAAACTTTTAACCCGAAGTAATTCACTTATAAAATGGTATAATCCAGTTCCAGTCCAAAATAATGAACTTGTAGTCTAATGTAATCTACTTGTAAACTGGAGTATTCTGGTTCTTGTTATTGGTAATACACTTGTGACTACAAGTAATCCACAAGTAAAATGGAAGAATCCAGTCGTAATGTGAGATAATTAACTTAGAGCCTAAAGTAATCTACTTGTAAACTGGAGTATTTTCCGGTTCTAATCAGAAATAATTAACTTGTAGTCTGAAGTGACCAACTTCTAAACTGGAGTATTTTAGTTTATAGTCTTGGTAATACACTTGTGACCAGAAGTAATCCCTTCGTAAAATGGTATCATGCAGTACTAATCCGATATAATTAACTTGTAACCAGAAGTATTTTACTTGTAAACTGGAGTAATACAATTATAATTCAGAGTAATCCACTTGTAAACCTCAGTAATTCACCTTAACTTGGATTATCTATTTTCTAATAGGATTTAATAAAACCCGAAGTAATCCACTTATAAAATAGTATAATTCAGGTCTAATCTTAAAGAATTAATTTTTAGTCTAAAGTAATCTTCTTTTAAACTGGAGTATTTTCGTTTTTGTTCTTGGTAATACACTTGTAACCAGAAGTAATCCACGTAATCTACTTGTAAACTGGAGTAATCCAGTTCTAATTCTGGGTAATAAACTTGTAAACATAAATAATCCACTTGTAATCTGGCGTGATCCGCTTGTAAACTCAAGGAAAATAGTTCGAATCCGATGTATTGTACTAGGTAACTGTAATAACCAAATTCTAGTCCGGGCTAATACATCTCAAAGTAATCGACTTTATAAGCTAAAGTAAGCATGTTATAATCCCTGTTGATACGCTTAATAAGAGGACCAATGAAGTTATAAGCCAGATGAATCCACTTTTAATCCAGCATAATTTACTAGCAAACTCGAGTAATACATTGTAACTTCAATTGTAAACTGAAGTAATCCTGCGCTTATTCGAAAAAATCCACTTGTACTCTAATTGTAAACTGGAATAATCAAGTTCTTATTCGGCTAGTCCACTTGTAAACTGGAGTAAGCAATTGCCAATCTGTGGTAATATGTTTGATAACTGGAGTAATACAGTTATAATCCAGCGAAATCCACTTGTTATTCAACATAATCCAGTTATAAACTGGAAAAATCTCGCTCTAATAAATTTTAGTAATCCAGTTATTATCCGAGGGAATCCACTTCTACTCTGATTGTCAACTGGAGTAATCAAGGTTGTATCCAGTTTATCCATTTTTGAATAATAATAATAATAGTTCTAATCCTCAGTATTATGTTTAAAAACTGGAGTAATACTGCTATAATCCAGAGAATACAATCGTAATGCAGGGAAATCCAATTGTAATAACATTAAAATCTAGAGAAATCTACTTGTAATCCAGAATTCTTCATTTGTGAACTAAAGTAATTTAGTTAAAGTTCCGAGTGAAACACTTGTTACTGCAGTAATCCACAACTCATCCGATTTATATACATGTCATTTGAAGTAATCCTCCTGCAAGTTGGAGTAATCTACTTTTTACCCAGAGGAATCCACTTGTACTCCACTTGTAAACTGCAGTAATCTAGTTCTTATCCGAACTAATGCACTTGTAAACTCGAGTAATCGAATTATAATCTGGCAACTCGGCGTAATCCAATTAAAAATTGAAGTAAAACATTTCGAATTCATTGTAATCCACTTTTAATCCTGATAATTTGAAGTAATTTATGTAATCCATGTAGCTGTGTAAGTGGTTTTCCGTTTAATCCACGAAAATCGTAGTAATCCACATAAGTAATCTAATCCTACGAGGGTAGTTCAATAAGTCCTTAGAATGAAGTATAAAAAGAATTTTTTTTGGGTAAATTTTTTTTTTATTTTTCAACATAATCTCCTTGGAGCTCTATA
>NC_046657.1:72951974-72957109 GCF_010883055.1 Belonocnema kinseyi | reverse complement strand
TAGTCGGGAGTGGTGCTGACTGAAAACAGATGATTTGGAGCGATTCGCGCGCCATATGTTGGTCATTCTAAGGACTTATTGAACTACCCTCGTATTTTGTTGATATTTTTTATAATTAATTTACTTGGCTGAAAATTTGACAAATCTTGGTTCTTTGTTGAAAATTCAACTATTTGGAAAAACATTAATCGATTTTCTAGAAAATTTCAATAAACTGTTGAAAATTTAATTTTTTCACTTGAAAATCAATTACTTTAACTGGAAATTAAACCATTCAAGTTTTAGTTGAAAATTTATCTTCTTTAGTTAAAAACTGAACTTTTAGGTAGAAAATTCATCTATTTTATTGATAATTAATGTCTTTTGAATTAATCTTCTTGCTTGAAAATTTATATTTTTGGTTAAAAATAGATAATTTTTTTGTAAAAAATTTAATTATTTTGGGGAAATAGTTTTTCTTTAATAATTTGTTAACTGAAAACATCTATTTTATTTCGAATTATAAATTTATCTTTTTTGGGTTAAAATTGATAGCTTTTGTTAAAAGTTGATCTTCTTTGTTGAAAAGTGAATTTTCTTGTTTAATAATTTGTCTTTTTCATTAAAAATTCAATGAAATATCAAATTTTAACCAAAGAAAATGTTCTGCTAAAAATACGAATTTGAAACAAAAAAAGTAAATTAATTATAACATTTTCAGTAAAAAAATTATGTTTTGGTTAAAATTTTTATTATTTTATTGAAAATAAAACAATTTGGTTAAAAAGTCATCCTTTTAAATTTGGTTTAATTTTTTTTTCTCGACTGAAAAATGTTTTATAAATTTAAATAAATAAATTAATTTTAAAAAAATTACTTGTATTATTAACACCTAGCTAAAAATTAGCGTTATTTTCTTGAATTAAGAGTTCTCATTCTGATCCCTCTAATAGCTTAATTGGAAAAGCACCTGACCGGAAATCATAAATTTTGTGGTTCGATTCCCAATGGAGTGAAGATGGGGTAGGATCTCTTTTTTTTCAAGACATAATTTTAATGTTTCATGGTTAAAAATTCTTATTTTAGGATAGAAATTTCAATTTTTGGCTTGAAAATGTAACGACTTTGGTAAAAAAAAACAACTATTGTTTGAAAATGCATGTTTTAATATTTAGAATGCAATTCTTTTGTAGAAAAAACTATTACGTTTTTTGTTGAAAATAATTTATTTTCTTTAAAAATCTAACAGAATATACAAAATATATTTTGTAAGAGAAGGTTCGTCATTTAGGTTGAAAAATTAACTATTTTGTTTATAATTTGTTTTTTGTTTGTGGAAAATCAATTTCTTTGTTTAGAAAATAATCCATTTTTTTGAAAGCGTAACATTTTTTTATCTTTCGAAATTTAAAAAAAAAACAGTAAAAAAGGGTGCAAGACTGACATAAAAAATAATGTTGATCCCTATCTAAAATAGAGAAGTATCTTTTCGCAGCAGGCTTCTCTCTCTCTCAGAATCTGCCAACTTTATGACATAGTTAGGAGCTGAAACTAAATTTATTTCAGTGGATGACTAAACGTTTTTTGTCTAACAAAGCCTCGCAATTAAAAGGATAAATCGAATCGCGAATAGCACTGTAAAATGTTCGCGGGCTAGAAAAAGGATACTAATTGGACAGGGTCGTTAACTCTGCCACCTTTTAAAGGCTGACTGCTCTTGCCAGGATACACCTTGCGTGCGAGTCTGCGATCTTAGTTATTTATAAATGTTAATTGGTTAAACCAACTTCTCAATTCATTATGACTTTTCTATCATCTTTTTTAAATTATGAATTTTAAAAATAGACACCATATCTTAATTATTCTAGTTTAATTTTACAGCCCTCGCAAACAATTCTGATCATCAACTTTGGTGGATACAAAAATAATTTTTACTCAACTTTTCATCTATTACTTCTTTGTATTATCTTTTTCCATAATCAATAAAAAACCCACCTCTTAATTTTTATTATCATCTTAGGTTTAAAATGATTAATTTTTGAGGGATCCGAAATGGACTTTTCTTGCCAGGTTACACCTTGCGTACAAGTCAGTCTGGGATCTTATTATTTATAAATTTTAATTGCTTCACCCATTTTCCCAATTTATTATGAATTTTATATCTTTTCTTTATCACTTCAAAAAAAAAACCTTAGATCTTAATTCTGATTATCAACTTCAGTTCCAAATGGTCCACTTTGGCAGATCCAACATTGACTGCTCTTGCCAGGATGCACCTTGCTTGAAAGTAAGTGTGCGATCTTAGTTACTCAATAATGTGAATTGGTTTTCTCAACTCCTAAATGCGTAATAATTTTTTTATCATCTTTTTAAAGCAACACTTTTAAAATTTGACCCAAATCTTATTTATTCTTATTTATTTGCGCAACTGTCTTATATCATTCTGATTATCAACTTTGAGGGATCAAAAATGAATTTTTCCTTAAATATTCATTCATTACATCTTTGGTATCTTCTTTTCGAATTGCCATAATCTTTTTCTATTATTACTTTTAAAAATAGACCTGAGATTTATATTATTCTAGTTTAATTTTTCAAGCGTTGCATATCATTCTGGATGTCAGCATCAGTTCAATATTATCCTCTTTGGCGCATCAAAAATAAATTTAATCCAACCTTTTCTTTTTGAATTATCACTTTCAAAAATAAATCCCAAAAACTAATTATTTCGATTTAATTTTGCAAAAGTTGCATATAATTATGAATATGAACTTCAAATTCAAATGGTCCAATTTGGCGGTTCCAAAATTGACTACTCCTGCCAGGATACACCTTGCTTGCAAGTAAATCTGCAATATTGGTACCTTAAATATTATATTCTTTAGATTTTTCACCAAATTAAAAAGGATTTTTTGAAATTTCAGATGAATTAAATAAAATGTAAACAAAAAATGCATCTTCAACCAAATATTAGAATGAAAAAAATGAATTTTCTAAGAAAAATGTAATAGTTTATATTTATATTCAGATATGTTTTTATTTCATATGTAATTTGAAAACATTTTATAAATTCTCAGAAATCTTTCAAAGTTGTGAAAAGTTTGGAATTTCTTCAGAATTTTCAAAATTCCTGATTATGTTTTAAACTGGCTCAAATAATTCCTAAAGTGTCCCGTATTTATTCTTAAAAATTTCGGAAAGATGAACTAATGTTTTAAAATAATTTTAAATCATCATTCAAAATTTGTTTTTCGAAATAATGCATCACTTTGAATATTGACCTTTCAAAATTTTTCAAAATATTTCAAATTTTATTTCGAAATTAATTGATTAATTAATTTCAGAATTTTTATAAAGCTTCTAAACTTTTTTTTCGGAATCTGTAAAAATAAAAAAATGTATGGAAGTCTTTTTAAGTTTGAAATTATTTTTTAACCCTTTTAAAACTTGTGAATATCGCTGAAATTTTCTCGATTTTTTTCTGAAACGTTCTAATTTTGTAACATTAAATAAACTTTGTTTGAAAGTTTTTACCTTCTTTTTCGAAATTTTAAGAAAATTTTTTAAACGTTTTGAAATATTTTAAACTGTTTTTTTAGAATTTAATTTTTTTTTAAGTCAATCTAAATTTTTCCCAAAAACTTATGACAATATTTATTTATCCTAATATCTTCTAAAACCTTTAAAAAGCTAAAAAATGATATATATCATCCAAAGCCGTTAGAGTTTCGAAAAAATAAATTATTTATCAACGAATAGTTGTATTTTCTTCTAGAAAAACTCAATGTTCAATCAAATAGTTGAGTTTTACAAGAAAAAGAAATTAGAATCTTAAACAAACTACTCTTACGAGTTTTCATATGGAAAAAGATAAATTTTTCATAAAAAATTAATAACTTAAATTTTGATTAAAACATTGCTGAAACGTTTACTATCACTTGTTCTTTCAAAAATGATTTTTTTCTTAAAAAATCAAATTCCTGGTTTAAAGTTAAACTATATAATCTACAAAAAATGCAAATTTTTTGGTTGAAAATTGTTTTTAGTTAGAAATTTCATTATTTGTTCAAAAAATGAACTTTTTAGTTCAAAATTCATTTCTTTGTTTTAAAATTATTAAGAACGTAAAAAAATTTGGTTATACATTTATCCTTTATTAGTTGAATATTCAATTAATTGATAGAACATTAATATATTTTGTTGAAAATAATCTGGTTGATTAAAAATGTAACCGTTTCATTTGAAAATTTAACTCGTTTGATAAAAATTAATTTTATCAGCTGAGTTCCATATCTTTGGTTATAAATTTAACCATTTCCTTCAAAACTTTGTTTTTATTCAACATTAATTTTGTTAACAGAAAATTTTGTCTATTCCAATATGGTTTTGAAAGCTGCTCACTTCTAGTTGAAAATTCAACAGATTGGTTGAAAATGAATGTATTTTGTTTTAAATTCGTCAATTTTTTGGTAGAAAACTAATCATTTTTATTAGAAATTTGATTAATTTTTTAAAGGTTAAACTACTCAGTTAACAATTCAATTCTTTATTGTGGAAAACTTTTTTCTTTTATTCATCTGTTTCGGTATAAATTTTATGCTCCTGGATAAAAATGTAACTGTAAATGGTTTGGCAGTTGAAATATAAATTATGGATTAAATTTTTGTTAGGGACTCATTTTCTTTTTTACTGATAATTCGATTATTTTTTAGTGAAAAAATTAATTTTTGTATCTAAGAAATTATCCTTTATAAGTTAAAAATTCGACTATTTGATATGTAATGCAGTTTTTTTCAAAATTCGTTTCTTTTTATAAAGTTAATCTTATTTAAAAATTTTTTAAATTTAATCTTGTTAATCTTGTTAGTTGAAAGTTCGTTCTTTTGTCGTTGAAAACTAATTTTTACACTGACCGTTTTAATATTTCATTTTTAATATTAGAAATATCTTGCTCCGTTCAAAATTGTACTGTTTCTTTCAAAACCCATTTTTCTTAAATACAAATGGTTTAGATCTTTGTTTGTTTAAAAATTTAACAATTCGATCGAAAATACTTATCAGGCTGAAAATGAACTATTTTGAGAAAGTCGTTTTTAGACAATCTTTTTTTTCTGAAAATTCAAGTATTTTTTTTAGACAATTTTGGACCATTTTAA
>NC_046657.1:72940023-72951964 GCF_010883055.1 Belonocnema kinseyi | reverse complement strand
ATGGCAAGAAATGTGTAGCGTAATTAATAGATGCCCCCAACAGCCGCAATCTCGATTTGTAGCTAGCGATAAAGTAGAAGCCTGAAACTATCGAGACTTGGCAGCACTTCTCTCAACGATCTTTGATCAGTACTGAGCAGGCGCGAAAAGTAGATTTTCATTAGTAGAGAGAAGAGAATGATTAGCTATTACATTCAATCTCTATTCGGCACCAATGGCAAGGCTCTGCTTAACGCACGCGCATTAGTACATCAGGCAATCGTTGGGAGTACTCGGCAGGGGACCAACTCTTCCTATTGATGTAAGTACGTGATGTTCGATCTTCATTTTAAAATCTTGATCTTAATATTATCTTGAGAGTTGGATCATTCTGCGCTATTTTCTGATTTAATGAAAAAACCGAAATCTGTGTAAAAGCGATGCATACAATTTTTATTCAATTTCGGAATGAATTGAATGATAAACTGATTTAGATTAAAAAATTGACCAAAAATGTTATTTTATTATTTTAGGGCAGGACGGAGGGGGCATTGGAGACTTTAATCGTAGCTAGCGATAAGGAGGCAATAATTAGCGAGACTCGGCAGCAGTGCTTGCAGCGATGACCCGGAGCAGTATTGAGCATGCGTGAAGATCAATAACAAGAATCTGGTTAATGCACGCGCATTATTACACCGGGCCATCGTTTGGAGTACTCGGCAGGCGACTGACTTTTCCCATCGACGTGAGTACGTTATGGTCGATCTTATCTCGGAAATCTCGATCTTGATCTTATCTTGAGAGTCGGATCATTCTGCGCGATTTGCTGATTCAATAAAAAATATAAAAAACCCGAAATCAGTACAGAAGCGTTGCATATCATTTCGATGAAATTTCGGGATGGAATTGAACTGGATTGGTAAAGTAATCGAAAATGTTGTTCTAGGGCAGGTCGGAGGGAGTCTTGGAATCTCGAATCGTAGCTAGCGATAAAGTAGCCTACGACTAGCGAGAGTCGGCAGACTGACTTTTCCCATCGATGTAAGTACGTTATGGCCGATGTTATCTCGGGACCAAGGCAAGGAGCCGTTCACGGTGCTCAAGACAAAGCCTGATTAATCTTAGCTTGACCCATAGGTGCCGACCGGATGCAGCATAACGGTTAAAACCGATCCTGACCGAAGGAACCCACGACCGGAGTCGTCGAGAAATACACGAAAAGGAGTATTCTCGGCGACACCGGGACCTCGTCTCCGAGGAATTTTCCTCGCTATCCCGAGAAACGATCACGAATGCGAGGGACGTACGACTTTCGTGTTTAGTTTCCATTCTATTCGACCCCGGAATCCCGTGAATTTTGCTCTCGTACATACTGTCATGTCACCCACACTACTGGAACCGGGTCTCGCCAAACCTCTACCTCAGATGCTCTGCTGGAGGAATACCAATGCCGACTGCCTCAGAGCTAGACCTCTTTCTCGAGGTCACTGCAATCAAAGTCAACGTCATTTTTAGATTCACTTACAGGACTTTTTTTTGCTTTCCTGCAAATTTTGTTTTAGGTTTTATTTTGGAGCGAAACATTGGAATGGGGGAGGATCTACTCTCAAATTTCAAAGTGCTACACAGAAGGGGGGGGGGGGGCAAACAGATTTGGTGAACACCTAGGCAAAAATTAAAATTTAGGTCTGTGTCGATTAGGGTGGTCCAAAAATGCTTTAGAATTTTTTTCTTCAATTTGTATGCATGTCCCCTCAAATCGGTCCAAATTTAAAAAATGTGTATATATATATTTCTTATTATTTATCATATAATTTAGTATTATTTAAAATAATACTATCTTTTAATAGTGATAGAAAGTTGCAGCTTGTTTCAAATTTTAAAACATTTTTTATTCATTGAGTTAGAGCAAAAAAATAGTTAATTGAAATTACCAGAAATAATTATTTAAACAATTTGTTATTATTTAGAATAATAATCTCTTAGAATGATGCTAGAAAAGTTGCCGTTTTTTGTAAAAAATTTTACTATTTGTCCACTTTTCAATAAGAGTGAGATAAAAATTCAAGTTAACAAAAATAATTTTTCAAATAAATTATGATTATTATTATTATTATCTTAAATTATATTATGTGTGAAGAATATAAGCAAGTTCTGTTTTTTTCTAAAGTAATTAATCTTTTGTCCTCGTTTAACCTAGAGAAATGCAAAAATAAATAAAAATTAAAAAAACAAATCGTTGAAACAAATTATTATATTTTAAAACTGTCTCCTCCTATGGTAATGCCAGATTTATTTTCGTCTTTTCAGTTAGATCTAACATATAACAAAGTAAGTTGAACCTAATTAATTTTTTAAACAAATTACTATGATTTATAAGTATATTCTATTAAAATGATGCCAGATTGTTGCAAAAATAATGGTTGAAACAAATTATTTTTGCGTAAAACTCTTTTCTTTTATAGAAATGGTAGATAATTCAACTTTTTGTCCACTTTTCACTTAGAGTTAGGTAAAAATGAATAAAATCTAACAAAATGATTTGTTTAAAAAATTATAATTTTGTTTTTATGATTACATTAATTATTACTACACTTTCAGTCATTAGCAGACAGAGTTAAAAATTTCAACAACAAAAAAACCGTCAGCTTCTAATTATTCAAAAATAATATAATTACAAACAATACTAAATTGTTTAAACAATTATGTTTGTTAAATTGAATTAATTATTACCTCAACCTGAATACAAGGTCTGCAAAAAGTGAAATTTAAAAAAACACTGCATTTTAATATTATTATTTTAAGATAATATTGTGGAAAATAATAAATAATTATTTAAACATGTATTTTTCAAAAATTTTAGACAGAACTACAAGTTCCTAACATGCTTCTAAGAGAAAATGATTTTAAAATATAATAAATTGTTTAAGCAATCATTTTTTTGACTTGAATTAATTACTATTTCACTTTCATTAAAAAGTCTACCCACCAAAAGTGGAACATTTAATTTAAAAAATCGCATTCCTATACAATTATTTTAGGAGAATATTCTTATGAAAAAGAAATTTAATTTAAAGTTGAATTTTTAATTATATAGTTTAATTTTTTACCAAAGTAGTTGAGTTTCCAACGAAAAATATAAATTTTCTACAAAAAGGTTCAATTCCAAAACAGAAATTAAGACGAATTGGAAAAGAAAATGGATGCGGAGACGAAATAGAGAGGAAATTGACATAAAGGCGGACGGGGAAAGGAAACGGATGCGGACTTGGAAATTGAGGTGCAAATGTAAACAAAGACGGACTGAAAACGGAATTGGATACGAATACAGAAAACATTGATAGATACGGAAATAAATATGAACACGGAAACGGACATAGAATACAAAAACGCAATAAGGCTACGGACAAGGAATTCGGACACGGATTGGAGGAAAAACGGAGATGGACTTTAATACGGAAGCGGACACTAATAAAGAATTAGACGTGGGAATCGAGACGGTAGTGAAAATGGTTGAGGATTTAGACACAGCAATGTAGACTTCAATGAAGATAAACGAAAATTTATTAGAGACGGGCTTTATTAGGATGCTGAAAAATTTATTTAAAAAAAGTTTGAAATTGACTTTTCTATGGAAACGGATGTGGGCGTGGAAAATATTATCCATTAAAACACGAAACATCGCCGAATGTGGAGACAAAAACAGAGATGAAGACGGAACTAAAGACGGATTGGAGGTAGACACTAAAGCGTAGATGGGAACGGATACGGAAATAGAGACAAAGACGTAAACGAAAAAAAAGACGGGTACGGAGAAGGAAATTAGGACGACTCGACGGGAGAGATATATACGGACAAGGAGACAGCGGCGGAAATGAAGTTGGCGACTGATATGATACGGATCAAATACGGCTACAGACACGAAGGCAGATATGGAGACAAATATGGAATGGAGGCGCAAGCGAATAATATTATAAAGAGAGGCGCAGCTTTGCGGAAACTTCTAAAAATAAAAAAGGGAGAGGAAGAAATCGAGGGAAGCAGCATACGGACGGATATAATATTAAAAAAAAATCAAAATTGACTTTTCGATAGGAAAGCATGTGGACGTCGACAGTGGTCAATAATTAAAATTATGAAGCATCGTCTTGAGATTGGTGTTTGTGATAGCTGAAGCGTGTTATACAGGCAGTAATAGTACTTTCTTAAGTTTAAAAGTTAGGAGAATTTTGGTATCAGAACCAGTGAGAGGCAGTTATGGAGAAACGCTCTTAAGAGTTGTACTAGAAGCGAATAGGGGGGCTTATGGAATATGAAGACGGAAATATAAATAGATATGGATATGAAAACGGATTGTTGATGGAAACGGAAATGTAGATAGAAACGGAAACGAAGATGGAAACGAAAACGTAGATAGTGACGGAAAAGGAGATGGAAGCGAAGATGAAAGCGAAGAGGGCAATGGAAATTGAGACGGAGACAGACACGGAGAGAAACGGAGACGGTTACGGACACGGATTTGGACGCGAAAACGGATACTGATACAGATTAGTGGCGAAAGCTGATAATATTAGAGAGACATAAACCGATTGCACATGGACGGAAGCTGGATGCGGAAAGATTTTATATTTGAAAAAAATTAAAATTGTCTCTTCTATGGGAAAGGATGTTGATGTTGAAAGTATAATTAATTAAATTGCGAAACATGGTCTTAAGATTCGAGTTTAAAATAGCTTAAGCGTGTTATGCAGGCAGTAGGTAGTAATACTTTCTTAAACTCAAAATTCAGGAGAATTTAATGTTTATTTAAAATAAGAATCAGGGAGAGACGGTTATGTTGAAGCGATCGTTGAACTTACACGAGAAGCTAATCGGGGCATACGGAATATGGAGACAAAAATATGGATATGGACCTGAAGACGGATTGTAAATGAAAATGAAAACGTATATAGAAACAGGAACATAGATGGAAACGGAAATGTTGATTGAAATGAAAAAGTGGATGGAACCGGAGATGGAACGGAGACGGAAGCGGAGACAGAAACAGGACGGGCACAAACACGGAGACTGATACGGAAACGGAGACGAACAGGTATTAAAGGAAAAAGCGAATTACCTTATAGAGAAAGCTGCAGCATGACTGACGGTTTAAAAGACAAGTACATTAGCGGATTAAGGTTCGACGGAAGCGGAATGTGGACAAATTTTACGTTTATAAAAAAAATCTAAATTGCCTCTTCTTTGGGAAAGTATGTGGATGTTGGAGGTGTTATTAATTAAATTACAAAACATTCTTTTGAGCTTAGAGTTTAAGATAGCTGTGATCTAAGCAGTATTAGTACTTTTTTAAGTTTAAAAGTCGGGCAACTTTTGATATTAGAACCAGTGCGAGGCGGTAATGGAGAAGCGTTCCTTAGACTTGCACTAAAAGCGAATCTGGACATACAGGGTATGGAGACGGAAATATAACTAGATGCAGTTCTAAAGACGGATCGGTGATAGAAATGGGAACGTAGATAAAAACAGAGATGGTGATGGTCACAGAGATAGTCACAGAGATGGTGACAGAGACGGAGAACAGACACAGCGAGTGTGACGCAGACTGAGACGGAGACGGATTCGGCTACGAAAACGGAAACAGATTGGCGATGGAAGTGTATAATATTATAAAGCCAGACGCAGCGATGCGGGAGGTTTGAAAAATAAATACAGAAACGTATTAAAGATGGTTGTAAGCTGGATTTGGACAGAATTTTTACTGAAAAAAAATTGAGATTGCATCAACTATGGGAAAGGATGTAGATCTTAAAAGTATAATTAATTAAATTGCGAAACATCGTTCTGAGATTACAGTTTGAGATAGCTGACGCGTGTTATGTAGACATTAGTAGTACTTTCTTAAGCTTGAAAGTCAGAAGACTTTTGATATCAGAATCAGGGAAAGACGGTTCTGGAGAAGCGCAAATCAGATTTGCAATAGAAGCGAATCGGAGCATACGAAATATGGAGACGGAAAAAGAAGTGAATGCAGGCTTGAAGTTGGATTATGGATGGAAACGGAAATGCAGATGGACACGAAGACAGTGACAGATATGGACACGGATATGGAAACGGACACGGATACGGATACGAATATCGGTTAAAGGCGAAAGCGGATAATATTATAGAGACAAAAACGGATTGAAGCTGAACAAAAGCGGGAAACAAACTGATTTTAAATTGGAAAAAAATTGACATTGACTATATTATGGGAAAGGATGTGGATGTTGAAACTGCCATTAATGGAATTACTAAACATGGTTTTAAGATTCGAGTTGGAGATAACTGAAGCGTGTTATGCAGGTCGTAGAAGCGCATCTGGGCACACGGAATATGGAGACGGAAATATAACTACACACGGATCTAAAGACGGATTGTTGATGAAAAAAGGAACGTAGATGACAACGGAGTTGGAAACGAAGATAGGAACAGAAATGGTGACAGAGACGGTCTTGGAAACATAAACGAAGACAAAGAAGGGGACGGAAACGGAACGGTGACGGACACATATACGTATATGGAAAAGGAAACTTACATGGAAGCAAAGATAGAAGCGGAAGTGGAAACAAAGACGCAGAAAGAGACGAACACAGAGACGGAGAAGGGTACGTATGCAGAAACGAATTGTAGACGGAAGCAGATAAAAAATCTATGGGGAAGGATGTGGATGTTGAAAGTGTCATAATTTAAATTAAAAAACATCGTCTTGAGATTATAGTTAAAAACGCTCGTTAGAGTTGTATGAGAAGCGAATCGGAGATTATGGAATATGGAGACGGAAATATACATAGATACGGATCTTAAAACATATTGTTGATAGAAACGAGAACGTAGATGAAAACGGAGACGGAAACTAAGACGGAAACGAGATTGTGACAGAGACCGTAACGGGCATGAAGCGGAGACAGCGATGGAAACAGAGACGTAGACAGACAGAGACACGGAGACGGTGACGGAAACGGTTACGGAAACGGATACTGAGGCGGACACGGAAACTGACAGGGACATCGACACGGATACGTATTAGAGGCGTGAGAGGATAATATTATAGAGACAGGATCGGATTGAAGCTGAACTAAAGCAGGATGATGATAGATTTCAAATTTGAAAGAAATTTAATTGACACTTCTTTGGGAAAGGATGTGGATGTTGCAAGTTTCATTAATTAAATTACGAAACGTGGTATTAAGATTAGAGTTTGAAATAGCTGAAGCTTGAAAACATGGATGGTGACAAAGACCGACTAGGAAACGTATACGAAAACAAAGAAGGGGAAGTATACGGGGCGGAGACGAACACACAGACGCATATGGAAAAGGAAACTTACATGGAAGCGGAGATGGAAGCGGAGGTGGAAAACGAGACGCAGCAAGAGACGAAGACAGAGATGGAGACGGATATGGAAATGGAAACGGATTAGAGACGGAACCGGATAATATTATTGAGCTAGACGCAGCTATGCAAACGGTTTGACAGATAAATACAGAAACGCATTGAAGATGTCTGGAAGCAGGATTCAGACAAATTTTGTTTGAAAAAAATTGAAATTGAGTCTTCTATGGAAGAGAATGTGGATGCTGAAAGTGTCATTAATTAAATTTCGAAACATCGTCTTGAGATTAGAGTTCAAAGCGCTCGTTAGAGTTGTACGAGAAGTAAATTGGGGATTATGGAATATGGAGTCGCAAATTAAAATAGATACGTCTCTGAATACGGATATTTAAAACAAACGGAAACGTAGATAAAAACGGAGACACAAACGAAGACCGAAACGTAGATGGTGACAGAGACGGTAGCGGACACGTGAACGGAAAAAAAGAAGGGAACGGAGACGAGGCGCAGACGGAGACAGAGATGGAAGCGGGTGTTGATAGACAAAGAGACGATAACGGTGACGGACACGGTGATGAAAACGGAGACGGAAACGGATACAGCCACGGATTAGAGGCGAAAGCGGATAATATTATGGAGAAAGAAGCAGATTGAAGCTAAATGAAATCGGGAAGCGGACAGATTTAAAATTTGAAAAAAAAATAGAAATTAACTCTTCTATGGGAAAGGATGTGTATGATGAAAGTGTCATTAATTAAGTTACAAAACGTGGATTTAAGATTCGAGTTCGAGATAACTGAAGCGTGTTATGCAGACAGTAGTAGTACTTTCTGATGCTTAAAAGTCAGGAGACTTTTGATATCAGAACCAGTGAGAGACGGTTATGGAGAAGCGCGCGTTGAACTTGCACTAGAAGCGAATTGGAGCATAGAAGCAACAGCAGAAGTAACAGCAGAGAGGGCAGTTCTAACGAGAGAGAATTGCATAAGCATTGGCCGGAAATGTTGAATAGCGATCGGTCGTCGATAGGGTGCTTGTAAAATGACTCGATTATAGTTCTTTATCGACTACCGGTACATCCAGTGATCTCGCGAACTCGTTTCTGCTCATCTCGTTTTACGGTTGATAACGGTGTCCTTGATGCAGTCGACAAATCATTCCAGTAAAATGAATCGCGTCTTGTATGTATATGTTCTCAGTAGGTTCCCGTCCACTCTTCCGCAGAAGGTTCCCATGATATCCCGTAGGGTAGAAATCAAATTCTACATTTGCTCGACCTCAAATTTTTCCACGATGCAATCATTATACTAAATAATATCACAGTTAACATCTATTTATAACTTGAAAAAATTTACCTCAAAAACAACGAAAAAGGCGTCGAGAATGATAAAAATAACTTTATTTTGGACCTTATATTTTTGGGACTTAGAAATTTGGAACTAATATATTTGGGCCTTACAGTTCAGGATTTGCGGTTTGGGCTTTATTTTCGGTCTGTTGTTGAGATTTGTTTTTTGGACCTCATTGTTTAGGACTTGCGGTTTGGGCATTACTTTTTGTCTTTTTTAAAACTTATGGTTTTCAGTTTTAAATTTTGGACCTTATTTCGAGGGCTCAGAATTTGGGGCTATCTATTGAGAACTTGCATATTTCACTAATTTATTACCTTTTTTTGGACTTTGATTCAGATTACTTTTTGGGACTTTTTCTTTCTCAGAAACCAATGATATCCCGCAGAGTTAAAGTAAAATTTTAAACTTGCTGGGCCTAAATATTTGAAACCATATAATAATTGAAATAAATAATATCATTATTAACACTTATATTAAAATTTATTGAAGAATTACGAAAATCACGTCATTTTAGGTCTCATATTTTCTGGACTTATAATTTTGAGCCTTTCAATTTATGGGCCTTATTTGGAGTCCCTTTTGGGGATGCGTCTTGGGACTTACTTTTTTAACCTTATTTTCGGAGCTTGTGATTTTGAGCTTCTCTGCTGCATTTTCAACAAAATAGTTAAATAGTTCAATTGTTAATAAAAGAGTTGGATTTTTTGACAAAATAGATGATATAAATAGAACATTGAAATCTTCAACCAGACAGATAAAATTTTAACATATAACCGTAATTTTTTACGAAAAAGGTAGATTTTCTAAAAAAGTTATTTTTGAACTAAGAAATTAGATTTTTCAACGAAAAATATAACTTTTCAACTGAAAAAGAGAATTTTTGAATCAGAAATGGAATTGTTCAATTTTAATGTAATTTAGATTAATTTTTAAGAAACAAAAAAAAAACAATTTTCAACTAGTTGCATTCACCAAAAAGGCAGATTTTTAATAATAGTTGAAAATTCAAGTAAAAGGATGTATTGCCGACAAACTAGATTTATTTTCTTCTAAAAAAGACGCGTTTTTAACCAAATAAATGAATTTTCTACCAAACAAGACGACGTATTCTGTTAAAAAGTTAACCTTTTGGTAATTTTTTCAAAAACATTATTTTAACTAAAAATATAACTGTTTTGTTCAAAACTAATGTATGTTGTTATATTTTTCTCTTTCGGCAGAAAATTAATCTTCATCTTTGAAAGTCCAACAGCTATGTTAAAAATTCATCTTTTTGTTGACAAAGCATAATTTTAGTGAAAAATTCATCTTCATGGTTAAGAAATAACCTTTCTTTAATTTGTTCTTCTTTGTTTAAAATTAATTTTTTAGTAGAAAAATTACCTATTCGATTTGTTTGCAACATTGGTCTTTTTAAGATAAATATTTAAGTATTTAGTAAAAAGATTTTTCTTTTTTAATTGTAAATTCAACTAATTCCTCGAAAATTTATACAGCTTGTTCAAAATTTGTCTTTTTTTGGAAAATTAATCGACTTGGTTGATAATTAATTTTTTTATTTAAAAATTGTTGTTTGTTTGTTAAAAATTAAACTATTTTGGTGTTAAATTTAATCATTTGTTAAAAACTGTTTTTTCTTATGTTGAAGATACATTTTTCAATTTAATTTTTATTTATTTCTTTCTTAATTGTTATTTTATATTTATTAGTTGAATATGCAATACTATTCTGTTGGAAATAAATGCATTTTATGATAAAATTAGCTCTTCTGGTATATAATTATTTATTTTTATTTGTTTGAAACTTATTTCATTGAACGAACAGTTTAACCATTCTATTTTCTATGCTAAACTATTTTTTTATTAAAGCTGCATCACTTTTGTTAAAAATTTATCTTCTTGCTTAAAAATTATACTATTTTCTTGAAAAATCGTCTTTATTTGTAGTAGAACCATAATTTTTTATTTGAAAATAAGAGTGGTTTGTTGAAATTTTAGTTTAGAAAATTATTATTTTTTTCTAAAAACTAATTTCTTTAATTGAAAGTGTAAATATTTCATAGTTTGTTAATAATGGATCTTTCTTAGTTCGAAACTCATCTATTTGGTTAAAAATTCTTTTTTTTTTGTTGAACTCAGCTGTTTTTTATTGAAAATAAAAATATTTTTGGCTCAAAATTTACTCAATCATTTTTTTGTTGGCGAATTGACCTTTTTTACTGAAATATTGAACTAATAGGTTAAAATTTTACCTGTTTTTGTCAAAAAGTCCACTAATTCATTAAAAATTAACGTATTTCGTTAAAAATTCGTTCTTTTCAGTAGAAAATCATATTTTCAGTATCATTATTATTATTATTATTTTGTGTAATAAAAATTTGCACATTTTGAAAATGTAAAAATGTTTTTAAGGAGAGAAATAATTTAATCAATTCTTACATTTAGTCGATATAGACAAAATAAATAATTTCTACATTTCTAGTATTTAAATTTAATCTTAAAATCTCTGTTTATACAGCATTCTTTCAGTCGGCGCTTTGATTGTACATTTTTCTGGCTTGTAGTCCAATATCCATGACGCCTTTAATTAATAGCCTCATATGCTTAATTCTCAACACACTCTGCACCAATCTCATTATCTCTCGCTCAATTAAAAAAAAAAGAAAATGTATCTCCGTCCAATTTTACCTTATATTTTATTACACTTGATTCGATTCTGTCTCCGATAACTAGAAATTAGCCAGAAATTAATCGGAGAATATCTTGTAGCGGTTGATTAAAATGAAACCTCATTAAAAGCTTACCGAATATGAGGCAGCTCCTTCGGGGTCTAGGAGGGGGGTGGGGCATCTTATAATCTACACACAACTACAAAGTATTACATATAATCACTATGATTTCTTTCATTTTTATAGACATCACATTCTTGCTGGAAATTATCACGGAATCTTGTTAGTTCAGAAGTCTTGATGGGACATTATCTGCATTTGTTTCATCCTCTTTTCCAAAACTCATCTTCCTATATTTCACTCTCTCCTCATTTCCCTGGTAGCACACCCAACCCCTTTCTTTCCTTTTTAAGACTAACTTCACCCCCACTACTTATCGCCACTTTTCATCAATTCTCCTACTTTCTCTCCATTACGAGGGTAGTTCAATAAGTCCTTAGAATGACCAACAGATGGCGCGCGAATCGCTCCAAATCATCTGTTTTCAGTCAGCACCACTCCCGACTAGATA
>NC_046657.1:72898499-72939923 GCF_010883055.1 Belonocnema kinseyi | reverse complement strand
TAGAGCTCCAAGGAGATTATGTTGAAAAATAAAAAAAAAATTTACCCAAAAAAAATTGTTTTTATACTTCATTCTAAGGACTTATTGAACTACCCTCGTAAACTTACTTTTTCTACTTCCTCTCCCTAATTGCCTCTACGTCCCATTCCCAGCACTTACTTCAACACGACTACTCACTGTCATTTGTATTCATTTCCCCTACTTTTCCTCAATTACACTCGCTTCTCCCACTTGCTCTCCATAATTGCTTCTACTTTTCTCCTTTTAGTAAGACACACATCTGCTAGTTCATCATCCCTAATTCAAGCTCACCTTTCCTACTCTTTCTCGTTCCCTTTTTTATCCTGTCATCATTTTCGCTCACTTTAGTAGTTCCTCTTATTTCCACTAATTATCCTACCTTTAATTCTGTTATTTCTACTCTTCTCATTTACCCTAGTTTCTCTCCACTCACTTTTCTTACATCCCCTCGTTTCCTCTCCACTTCCATATTTCCCCTACTTGTGCTTTTTGATTTTCCTACTTATTCCTCTCTCATCTAATCACATTTCGCCAAACTTTCTCTAATTCTCTTCCCCATTTTGCCACACACCCTCTCCTCTTATTAACGCTCACTTCCCCTCCTTCAAAAAAGTACGACTTTAATTCCACCTCTTTGCACTCACTTCTCCATCACTCACTTCTCCTACACTAGTCATTCTCAAATCGAATAATTTTTTCTACTTTCCCTCCATTACACTCGATTTTCATTTTTCCTCTATTTAATTTCCCCTACTTTCTTCTCCTCGAACCCCTCAATTTCCATAGTTCTACTCCCCTAATTTTCTCACATTTACACTTAATTCTCCCACTTTCTGTCCTCTAATTTCCCCTTACTCCTCAACTACTAATTTCATCTCACTTTTTATGGTTTGAAAAGATACGATCGACAAATAGTGAAATTTTTTATATTATACGGTGTTTAATTTTAGCTAAGAGAGAGAAAGAGAGAGAGAGGAATTTTGAACAAAGAAAGATGAACTTTCTGCCGTAAAAAACGGCTTTTTTATTAGAAAGGACGAGTTGAACAAAAAACGGTTACATTTTCCGCCAGAAATAATGGCTTCAACACAATAATTGAATTTTTAACAAATTAATTAAATTTGCAACACAAAAATTGATTTATTTTACCAAATAGCTAATTTTTTAACCTCAAAAGATGAATTTTCAACCAAAATACGAATTTTTAATAAAGTATATAAAGTTTAACCCCACTAGTTAAATTTTTTATTTAAAAATTAATTTTTGTTACCGAAAAGGGAGCGAAGTCATATTTAAATATAAAGTTAATTTTTACTGAAAGAAAATATTTTTTAAATAAAATTTTAGACAAAAAAGTTAATTTTTATCTTTTTATATATGAACAATAATTTTCAAGCAAACAATTTGTATTTGAACTAAAAAAGACAAATTTGTAACAAAAAATGGAATATTCAAATTTTCAGTTAAAAAGATTAATTTTAAAGTAAAAATAAAAACACTTTTCATTAAAACAGTTAAATTTTTAACCAGAGAGAAGAATCCTCAGAAAGAAAAGATTACTTCTTAAAAAATACAGTGAATCCATTCAATAGCCCTCCCTTCTATAGCCCTGCCGAAAACCAACGCCACGCTGCAGGTAGGTGTAACAGGAGCATTAAGTCCAACTTTGGCATGTAAACGTACTGCACCAAAATTGGCGATATAGTAGAGTTTCACTGTAGTTAAATATTAAAACAAATAGTTGAATTTTAAAATAAGAAG
The DNA here is from genome assembly GCF_010883055.1 of Belonocnema kinseyi. Taxonomy (NCBI): domain Eukaryota; kingdom Metazoa; phylum Arthropoda; class Insecta; order Hymenoptera; family Cynipidae; genus Belonocnema; species Belonocnema kinseyi. Next base: position 72,938,141 of record NC_046657.1, on the reverse strand, counting down.
GGTGAGTTTTAAACAAAAAATTGAAGCTTTCAATTTTTAGTCTAAAAAATTATTTTTCAATAAAAAAAAACACATTTTTAATCAGTTAAGTTTAACGGAAAAAATTAATTTTGAAACAAATAGTTGTATTTTAAACTAAAAAAGGTACGTTTTTAACAAAAATGAAAGATTTACATTTTCAGTTTAAAAGATTAATTTTCAAACCCAGAGATGAATCTTTGAACAAGAAGATGACCTTTTTTGTTAGAAATTCATATTGTGGGTTAAAAATAAAATTTTTTATTCGAAAAATCAAATACTCTGTTAGAAGTTTTTTAATTCAAATTAAATCAATTTTTTCTTTGAATATGAAGCTATTCTTTTTATTTTAGATTTGTTTTCCATGCGGTAAAAATTCATGCATATTTTCTAAAATTTCTTCTTTTTCAAATTTTTGTTGTTTGTTGGGATGATTATTTTGGTTTAAGATTAAATATTAAAACTAAAATTTCTCGTTAAAAGTACAACATTTTAATTAAATGTTACACTTTTTTTGAATAGTATTTGTTTTTTTAGATTTATCATTTTAATTGAAATTCATATTTTTGGTTCAAAGTTCAACTATTTGGTAGAAAATTCCTGTATATTGTTGAAAAATTCTTATTTTTGTTGAGGATTAATCTATGTATTAAAAAATTCATCCTTTTTTCCTTGAATTCAACTGATCGAAAGTTCGTTCTTTTTCCATTAAAAATTAATTATTTTATCAGAAAATGTAGTTATTTTATTTGGGATTGGAAAAATTTTCTTTACAAGTTGCAAATACAACTAATTGTTAAAATAAAGTATTTTGTTAAAAATTGAGTCGACTTCTATCTTAAAGACATAATTTTTGGCCGACAATTGGTCTGTCTTTTTTGTTGAAAGTTTACTTATTTTTGATTGAAAATTGATCTTTCATGGTAGAAAATTTGTCTTTCTTGGACGAAAATTCACCTTGGTTGTCTGCAAATGAACACTTTGGCTTGAAAATTCCACTATTTGTCCGTCGTACTTTTTCCAAGGAGGGGAAGTGAGGGGAAATCATCATAAGTCAATCTCGAGGGTTAAGAAGCAGAAACCTAGAATTATAAACTAGTGCAGTGTAATAAAGTAGTGAGTCCAATATGTGCACGAGCACCATGAAATATTACTCTCTCACCACCTCCTTCGACTTGAGACAAATTATCTTAGCGGACTGATAATTGCAGGTGTTCATATCGGATTCGTATTCTCCTCGATTAGCTCGCAAAAAATCTGACTTGATTCCAATCGGATCTCATTTCGATTGATTTCTTACGGGAGGTCTCGCATATCTTGCCTCTCATTTTTAAACTTATATTTTATAGATGCTTCATTTGAGAGCCAGTTGATTTACCAATTGATCCGGACGGTAAAAAATCTTCATAAGAAAAATAAAATTGCGTCATTTTTTTCATTTTTCACATGAACTCTTTAATTCTTTCTCATTCGTGCCTCTAGCATCCTTCAAATATTTCATCGACTCCTCATCCAGAGCATCCTTCTCTAGAATCTTTATCATACCATCTTTCCAAATTCTTTTACCTTTCATTCCTCTTCTGCATCTTTCCCAAACATACTTTTATGTTTCCCCTTCCCATTGACAGATTCTGCATTTTCTCTTCTCTTTATTTTCTCAATACATCTCTTTCCTTACCCTGTTTTCCCACCCTTCTCGTGCTATTCTTGTTCATCTTTTCTGATACCATCTTTTTGCTAGACACTTTAGCACCCCTTTACTTCTTATCATCATAGACCATTGATTACATTTTGAAATTGTCTTTTTCTATTGCTTCTCTTGAATTCTTCACAGCTTTCTCTATTCCCCTCTCCTATATCCTTAAGACTAAAGAACTCTCTCCTCTCTTTCTTCCGTCTTGTTATTTCTATCGCCCTCAGTCTAATTTCTTCTACTTCCCATGCTAGTACTTAATGCTAGTACTTAATTTATCTTTGTGATTCTCCTTGCACTACATCGAGGCATCCTCCGGCCTACCATTGGCGTCCACCTTATACACCTCTCTTCTAAACTTTCGAACTTTTTCTTTCTCTTCCATCCAGATACCTCCACTATTAAACCTTTCACCGGCCATATGTTGGAATTAGCGCCACTTCCCTATAATATTTAGCCTCCTCCCCTTTGCCTTTTTTTGCATGGAAAACACTAATTCTTTCTTTAACTCTGGCTACTTTTATCCTCTCCATACTCTATCGAAAATTACCAATGCTCATTCCTGTAGTTCTTTTCCTCCATATTTCCACAATTTATTCAGAATCTTACCTTTGATGGGTGACTCTTTATTTTTTGTTATTCTTAACACCTGAACTATTTATTCCTTTATTTTGTCCTCTTCCTTGTATTCTTCTTTACTATACTTTAATCTTTTCCTAACTGTCCTCTGTACCTCTTCTTGCAAATAGGTCACGTATTTTTTCTTTTGAACCATCTCAATATTCTGTCATTTTATTTTATTCTCTCATTCTTTTATTCTCTTTTCCTTCTTTTCCCTTTCTATTTACTACCTTACAAACCTCTTCTTTCCTTCTAGCCTTTTCCGCCTCTTCTTCATACTTTTATCTTTCCTCCTCTTCTTCTTTTCTTTACATCCCTCATCTTATACACTTCTATTCCCTCCTTCACCAACATATTTTTGCTTGCGCAAACTAGACTTATTTTTTATTTCTTCCATCATTATTTCCACCTCCTTGTTTATATTTTACTCTCTCATTTTTAAATTCCGGAACTTTTCTTTAAATGGTTCTTTTTCATTCATTAACCAATCCCGTCTTCCTGTGCTTTTTACCTTTACTTCATTTTGATCCAAATTGTTATTACTTTCTTCTCTCTTTAATGTAACAAAAAACTTTATTTAAAAAAAATGCAATCAGAAAGATACCACGAAATTACAACAAAATATTATAACTGATGTTACTTCAAATAAAAAACACGATTTTTTATGAAAAAAATCGCACAAAAAACACATTGATTTCAACCATGTTTCTTGCAATTGAATTTTTTCTGACAGTAGCTTCATACCAAATTTTTTTAAATTATTGCGTTTTAATAAATGACGACTTATTTTTTACGGGAAAGCACACAGTGGGTGGAATTGCACTTTTTTCGTTTAAAAATGTCCAGAACCATTAATTTTGGTCCGAAGTGTAATTTTTTTTTAAATTCGAGTTTACTAAATTCTGAAGAGTTTGACGCTACGAATTCTTGTATCCTCTTTTTTTTATTATTAATGTTTCCACTCAAAGTATGGAAAAATTGAAATTTTGTAAATAACAATTCAATTAGGTAAACAAATCTAATATTCTGGCCCTTTTGAAAAAAAAGGTTTTGCACTGGAAATGTTTTGAGTTGTAGGACGAATGACTGCAAATTACAAAAATATTTGAGAAGTTAACAATAAACATTGTTTTGAATAATTCTCGTGCCAAAATATTCAAATTTAAGGTTTTATCAAATTGTTATTTTCTTTAATCGCTAGAATAGCTGCGGATATTCCTAAAAAAATGTTTCTTTGATAATATTTATTAAAATATAACAATCGCAATAGACTGAGAAAGAATCATAACACTGCATACCATGATTCACTCAATATAAATTTTTTTCCTAATAACCCACCAACTTGGCGGGTTATTGTTAATAACAGTGGTTAGTGTTAAATTTATAATATTTTTGTGACTAACAGTCATTCGTCTAATAGCTTGAAAAATTTTTCAGTGCAAAAAAAATTGTCCATGCAAAAGGGCAAAAGTTTTGAATTTGTTTCTAGAATTTGTTTATAAAAAGTTAAATTGTTCTATTTTATTGAATATAAATCAATATTTATTCTTTTAGGAAATACCTGTGGTAGTTCTGTCGATTGAAGGAAATTATAATTTTTAAAAATGCCAAATTTTAATATTTAGCTACAAGAATTGTTTATAACAATGGTTATTATAAAGTTTTCAATTACTTTTGTAATTACATATCATTCCTACATTTTTATGAAGCACTTTAAGCAAACAGAATTTTTTTTACCGATAATAAGTTTATTTTATAATTTGTTCATAAAATTTGTTTATAACAAATACATGGAATAATAAACAAACTATTTGTATTTTATGAGTTTCAAACATTCATTTTAGATAATTTAAAGTTTTCCTGATCAGTTATTAAAGCGTAACAAATTGTTATGTACAAAATTTCATTCTCTAGAAAAAAATTTTATGTCTGAAATCAATAGAACAATTTTTTTTTTCAAAAAAAACATTTTTTAAACAAATAATTACATTTGAATATTATTTAGTTATTTTTGAAATTGGAAACAGCAGAGTTTTATAGGATGCTTTATCGGGAAACAATAAGCCGTCATTCAAAAAAATGGATTAGTTTTTGAAAAAATGGTAAGAAGCAACGTTCAGAAAAAATTCAATTGTAGAAAAAAAATGGTTAAAATTAATTTTTTTTTTAAATTTCAACATTTTTTATACAAAACAATATCTTTGATTTGAAATTACATCAGTTATAATATTCTGATTAAAAATATTTTTTGTTTAGATATTTGTTTAGGTAGACTAAAAAAGGTTTTTCGAAGTTTTGAAAAGATTTACAAATAACTTGAATATTTAAAAAAACTATAGAAAAGTGCAGATTATTAAAGGTATCGAAGAAAGTTTATAATTTCTATTACTGAAAATATTACTTTCCATTTTCTATTGAAAATAAATCTTTTAACTTAAAAATAAATTTATTTTGTTGAAAATTACTTTTTTTATTGTTAAAAATTTTTTAAAAATCCAGTTGGTTAAGAATTAGTCTTTTTGTTAAAAAATTTATCCATTTGTTTGAATATTAAACTATTTTGTTGAGAAATTAAACTGTTTTACAGCAACTTTTTTGTTGTGGATTGTTAATTTTTTAAATAAAAACTTTTAGTTTGAAAACTGAACTATTTTGTTGAAAAGTTTAACTATGCTTTGAACAGTGTTTTTTTGTTTTTGTTCTAAAAAATATTTTCTTAAACTGAAAATAAATACAACTAATGGTTACTATTTGTTGTTGACTTGTTAAATATTTTATTTTTTTGAAAATTTGCATTTCTTAGTTAAAAATGCATGTATTTTCAAAATTTTCGGTTTCTTGGTAGAAAATTAATTAACTTGTTTGAAGAATCGTTTTTCTGGTTAGCGATTCCTGATTTTGTTGCGAATAGAGCCGTAGAAAATTTAACTTTTTCCTTGAGAATTAATTTTTTTGTTGACAATTAAATTTTTAATTTGTTACAAATTGATTTTTTAACTGGCAATTTAAATATTTCATTTTTGTTAAAATTTGTCAGTTGAAAAATCATTTATTTTTGTTACAATATTTGTGGTTGAAAAATTATTTTCTAAACTGAAAATATATCAGTTTATTCTTGGTTGCAATTTTTCAGTTGAAAATTGTGTACTTTGTTTGGAATTCGTCTTTTGCGGCAGAAATGTAATCTTCGTTGAAAATTCGTGTTTTTGATTGAAAAATCAACTACCTGATAAAAAATCAACTTAATTTGTAGGAAATTCAAAAATGTTAAAAATAATTCAACAGTTGTGTTTAAAATTTAAGTTTTTAATTAAAAATTCGTCTTTTCAGGATGAAACTTAAGCTTTTTTGTAGATAATTAATTTATTTGGTTGGAGCTTCGTTTTTTTGGTTTAAAATTCTTGGTTTTAGTTGCGTTTAGTGAAGAATTGAAATATTTGATTGAAAATTTATTATTTTGGTTAAAAATTAATTTTTTATTTTTCTAAAATTAATTTTTTGATCTGAAACTTTAATTATTTTTATTTAACTATACTTTCACCTCTTCAAGTTAAAAGTTAAATTATTTGTTAAACAAGCATTCGAAATTTTGGTTGAAAATCCATGTATTTTGTAAAAATTCGCCATTTTGTAATAAATTGTTTTTTAAATTAAAAATGTAATAATACAGTTTTTTTCATGAATCTTTTTGATTTATCAATTTAGCTTCTTTAATAAAAATTTAGTGGGCTAAAAATGTATATTTTTCGGTTAAATATTTGCGTGAGTCTTGTTTCGACGAAGTAATCCTCTATAACTTTATGTCATCCACACTAATCCTGTGCAATCTGGAACAATTATAGGAAATCTTGAGTAATCATGGGTGATCGGATATAATCCGGAGTAAAGCACCTCTTCGTCGTTGCACTTTCAGAATTATTTACTCTCTTCGGAATTATTTACCAAATAGTTCAAATAAAAGAAGACATTAGTAGACACCTTGATGTTTGAGAGTCTCTAGTCCAAAAGTGCTTTAAAGAAGAAATCAGCATGGTTGGTGAGGAAAATACACCTCTCACGTTTAGTCATCCTCCCGCGGGCAATATGCGCTCCTGCAATAAAAAAAGGATTTGAGATTGCTATCTGGTTGTAGGAGGCCAGCAACGAATCTCACAGAACTTGAAGCAGTATACCAATAGAAGCTGATCGCTGACCGGTTGGTGATGTCACTCAGTCAGTATTTCTGTTTTGAAAAATCCCTCAAGAGTTGCTCAGCTAGAACTGTCCTCCGGCAAGGATGACCCACCCTGACGTCATTCGAGCGGGTTGCAATCATTAGCTTAGTCATCTTCCTCACTTTTGACCCTTCATCGCTTCTTTGTTAGTCTGAGCTTCCAGAACTAAGAAGAAACATTTTAATGAAAAGACTAGGCTGCTGATAATCTTGTCAATGTTTGGTGGGTTTCATCCTAAATGACTATAGGTAGTTGTAGGCAGTTATTGAAGATTGACCTTGATTGTTAAGTTATTACAGGTTATTTTTGATTGACAAGATTTGTTACTGTTTGAGTTTATAAGGGTTTTTTAAATCAGTTGTTGATTATTGTTGGCAGAGTAGTGTTGACAAATGATGTTATTCAGTCTTCTTAAGAATGGTTTTTGATTCTTTAAAAGATTATTGTGATTTGTTGCTGGACACATATATGACCGTTGATATTGACCCTCTAACAAAATCGATGATTGTGATTGATCATTGCTAAGTTTATTTATGGATGGATCATTGCTGTAGTTATTTTCCCCAATGCTAGACGTTTTTATTCTCTATTGTTAAGGTTTTTATTGTCTTTGGATAAGGTTGTTGTTTTCCACTGCTATAAGGATTGTTATAGTTTGCTGTTGATTCTTAGTGAAACCATCGAATTGCCAAAGGATGTTATTCAGTTTTCTTAAAAATAGTTTTTCATTTATCATAAGATTATTATTGTTCATTGGTGGGTACATACTTGACTATTTTTATTGACCTTTAAACAGATTAAGTGGTTGTGATTAACCATTGCTAAGTTTGTTAGGGATGAAATATTGTTGTAATTATTTTTTCCATTGTGAAAAGTCTTTTTATTGTTTCTTGCTAAGTTCTTTATTGTCCCTTGAAATGTTTGTATTGTCCTTATATGAGGTTGTCATTGTCCACTGCTATAGGGATTCTTTAAAATTTATTGTTGGTTGTTATGGAAGTAATAGTATTGACACAGTATGTTATTTAGCAGTTTTAAGTCTGGTTTTTGATTCTTTATAAGATTATTGTTCTTTGTTGCTGGGGACATACTTGACCGTTGATACTGACCCATGAAAAGAATTATTGGCTGTGATTGACGATTGCTAAGTTTTTAATGGATTGATCATTCTTGTAGTTATTTTTCGCATTTGGTAAAACAATTTATTATCCATTGCTAAGGTTTATTGTCCCTTGACAAGGTTTTTACTGTCCTTAGATAAGGTTATTATTGTCCTCTGTTATAGGGATAGTTTTAGTTTGATGTTGTTTTTTAGTGAGGCAATCGTTTTGTCAAAGGATGTTATTCAGCCTTCTTAAGAATGATTTTTGATTCTTCATAAGATCATTTTCGTTTATTGCCGGAACATACTTGACCATTGTTATTGACCCTCCAAAAGATTTAATGGTTGTGATTGACCATTGCTAAGTTTGTAAGGGATGCATCATTCCTATAGTTATTTTCTTCACTTCTAGAAGTTTTTATTGTTTCTCGCTAAGGTTTTTATTGTCCTTGGTTAAGGCTATTATTGTCCGCTGCTATAGGGATTGTTACAATTTGCTGTTGGTCCCTAGGGAAACAAAAATATTGATAAAGGATGTTATTCTGTATTCTTAAGAATGTTTTTTGTTTCTTCATAAAATTATTAGTGTTCTTCGTTGCTCGGGACATACTTAGCCGTTGATATTGAACCTTAGCAAGAATTTATGATTTTAAGTGAACGTTGCGAAGGTTGTTATGAATGGAAAATTACTACAATTACTTTTTCCATTAATAGACATTTTCATAGTCTCTTGCTAAGGTCCTTTCGAAGTTTTTATTGTCTCTTGCTAAGGTTCTTATTATCCTTCGATAAGGTTGTTATTTTCCGATCTTTTAGGTTTCACTTTTATCTGATGTGGGCTTTTATTGAAATAATAATGTTGATCAAAGATATTTTTCAGTGTTCTTAAAAATTGTTATTGATTTTTCACAAGATTGCTTTTCTCAATTGCTATGGACATACTTGACCGTTGATATTGACTCTTTAAAAAAATGGTTGTAATTCATTATTGCTATGGTTATTCTCTGCATTGTTAGAAGTTTGTATTGTCCCTTGCTAAGGTTTTTATTGTTTTCGGATAAGGTTGTTATTTTTCATAGTGGTCTACTGTACTCGAACTTTCGATGGATTTGATATGAAAAATAATTAAAAAATTTGTTGTTTGCTCTTAGTGAAACAATAGTCTTGTTAAACGATGTTATTAAGTATTCTTAAGGATGGTTTTTGAATAGATAAATTTTCAGTTAAAAAAAGTAATTTCTTACAACAACAAAAATTTTCGTTCAATTTTCATCCAAATACATTAATTATTCTTAACTAAAGTGATGAATCTTCGAAAAAATTAATTTCCGACAAGATTTTTAACATTCAAACAAATCGTTAGATTTTTAACTAAACATAAGATTTGCAAGCTAAGAAGATTAATTTACTAACAAAAACCTAATTTTAAACAAAAGAAATTGAATGACTTTGTTTTAAATATAAGTATTACGTTAAAAAGTCATCACTCTGGTTAAAAAACTCAGCTTCTAGGTTAAAATTTAAACTAATTTGTTAGGAATTGATTTTTATGGTTGAAGATTCATCGCTTTGGTTAAAAATTTCACGATTTTGTTAAATATTAGTTTTATTTTTGTTCAAAATTAATTTAGTATTGATTTTCTTCTTAATTGATTAAAGATTATGTTTTGCTTTAAAGTTGAACTATTTGATCGAAAAACCATTTTTTTATTTAAAAATTCTACCATTTTGTTAAAAATTGATCTATTTTGTCGAAAAATTCTGTCTTCTGATAAATTTTCATAGATAAAAAAAATTTTTTCTATGACTATTACTAAATAATTCTTCCTTATTATCAGAACACTAATATTTTTGGTTTTTAATCAATTTTTTTATAAATAATTTATTTGATTAAAAATGTACAAATTTCATTTTTGGTTGAAAATTAATTTTTTTATTTAAAAATTAATCTTTCATAGTGAATAATACAACTATTTGGTTCAAAATTTGAATTTTTTGGAAGAACACTATTAACTGTGTTAATTTATTTTTTATAAATAATTTTTAATTTAAAATGAATTAATTCCATTTTTTGGGAAAAATCTATATTTATAATTGAAAAGTAACCTTTCGAGTTGATAAATAGTTTTCTAATTAAAAATATAATGCCATCATCCACGTTCAAGTATTAGTTTTTATCATTAATAACTTCTCTCGAACATTACAAAATCCACATTTCCCTTGATCGCACAATTTCTATGGTTATCTTTGTCTATTAGAAGAGGTGTTATTGTTTCTTGATAAAGTTATTATTGCTATTAATAATTTTTATTTACCCGCCATAAGATTCTTGTTCCCAATATCTGAGAACACACTTGACCCTTAATGTTGAAGCTAAAAGAGTTTTTTGTCTCTTACTGAAGGTTGCTACTGAGGCTTGCTGATCGTTGTGATTAAACATTGCACAATTTGTTATGGATGCACCATTGCTATGTATTATTTTCTATTTTCAGACATTTATTTTTCCTTGCTACGGTTTTTAATGTTCATTATTATACGGAATCATTTCATCCATTATCGTGTAATTTTAAGGATGGTTATTGTTTTTATTTACTGATGGATGTTACTAAACATTGATGATGCTTTTTATTGAACTAAGGTAGTGGTAGTTATTCTCTCTTTCTGAAGTTGCTAATCTTCATAGTTTAGGTTTTTATTGTCCATTGCTATTCTGATTATGTTAAGCCGTTGTTGGTTCTTCGTAGAACAATAGTGTTACTAGAGGCTGTTGAGTATTATTTAGGATTTTTATTTATTTTTCATAAGATTGTTGTTGTCTATTGCTAGAGACATTGTTCATCTTTGATGTTAATTATTGTTTTACATTGCTAGCGATATTGTTCATCGTCGATGATGACTCTTTTAAAGACTTCTAGTTCACTGCTGGTTTTTGCCGAGTGATCAGAATGTTTGTGATTGAGCTAAGATTGTTATGGATCCATTATTCTTATGTTTATTATTCTTCATTGCTAGAAGTTGTTATTATCTCGAGTGAAAATTCTTCAAGTTCTTGGTTAAGGTTGGTATCGTCTATTGTCTTTCAAATTAATTTCAGCCATTGTTGACTATTAGTGAAACAGTGATGGTGAAGTTGGATATTAAGTGATATTAAGGATTGTTATAGATTTTCCATAATATGGTTGTTCTCAATAGATAAGAACATTCTTGACACTTGATGTTGAAGCCACTAAGAGTTTTTTTTACTGAAGGTTGCTACTGCGCCTTGCTGAAGGTTATGATAAAACATTGCAAATGCTATAATGGACTAAAAATTTCTAAATATTACTACATATTTTTAGGAATTTATTTTTTCTTGCTAAGTTTGTTATTATGAGCTGTTACACAAATTGATTTCATCCCTTGATGGCTCTTGGTGGAATAATAGTTTTGCTCGAAGTTAATGAGCGTTGATAATGGTTTTAATTAAGAAAAGATTGTTATGTATATATTGTTGCTATAATTATTTTCTTCAATTGCTAGAAGTTGTTATTCTCTCTTTCTAAGGTTGTTATTCTTTATAGTTAAAGTTGTTATTGACAATTGATATTCAGATTTCATTTTGACTGTTGTTGACTCTTAGTGAACCAATAGTGTTATTAGAGGCTATTCTGTATTCTTAAGGATTGTTATTGATTTTTCATAAAATTTTTGTTCTCAATTGCTAGAGACATTGTTAATGGTTGATTTTGACTCTTCGTAAGATTTCTTATACACTGTTGAAGGTTATTGAGCGATGCTAATGTTTATGATTGAGCTACGGTTGTTATGAATGTATTATTCCTATCTTATTATTGTCACTAGCCAGGAGGTGTTATTGTCTTGAGGAAATATTCCAATGTTTTTTTTAAGGTTACTATTGCCATTTCTTCATTCTTCGCTTTTAGTGGAAGAGTGTTGTTAAATTTTCTTATTAGAACAATAGTTCTACTGAGGTTTACTAAGCCTTCATGATGGTTTTGATTTATCCTAGTTAAGACTTTTACTGCCCATTGCTATTCGGATTGCTTTTAACCATTGCTAGCTCTTAGTGAAACAATAGTGTTACTGGAGGCTATTGAGTATTATTCAGGAATGTTAATGATTCCTTATAAAACTATTGTTGTCCATTGCTAGAGACATTGTTAATCCTTAATGTTGACTCTTTTCAAGACTTCAAGACGAAGAAAATTGGAAAAAAATTCGGTTCGTTTCTGCCTATAACTGTTCAAATCATGCAATTGTTTATAATAAATATTGATCAATTTAACAAATTATGTCAGACGACAAAAAGACATCAATATGTATCACAGGCAAAAAGATTCGAAGACAATCGGAAGAAAATTTGGTTCCTTTCTGCCTAAAAATGTTCAAATCATGCCATTGTCAAATCATTGTCCATTGCTAGAGACATTGTTAATTCCTGATGTTGACTCTTTTCAAGACTTCTTATTTACTGCTGGTTTTTACTCAGCGATGATAATGTGTGTGATTGAGATAAGGTTGCTACGGATGATTAATTTCTTTATTATTTCTTTATTTATTTTTTTATTAATTCCAGTGATTATTATTCTTGATGGTTAGTAGCTGCTATAGTCTTAATCAAAGTTTGATGTCCTTAGTTTAGGTTATTATTGTCCATTGCTTTTCAGATTACTTTAAACTGTTGTTGCCTCTTAGTGGAACAGCATTCCTAAATTTTGTCATGGAGTATTCTTAAAAATTGTTATTGATTATTCATAAGAATATTATTCTCTATTTCTGAACACATTTTAGAGCGTTGATGTCGAGCCTTTCAAAAAGTTTCGTTCTTTTGAGTTATCTTCAAACATAGCTGACGTTGCTATGAATGTACCATTGTCCTTAAGGATTTTTCTCATGGCCAATTACTTCTTTCATCCCTCAAAAAAGTCTCTACAAAGTGTGTCTTCACTAATTTACCTTATGGGACTGCATCGGCCAGAAGAACTGTTAGCCGTCAAAGTCAAAAAAGTATCAACGACCACTCTACACGAAGCAATCAGATCTTCGTTTTTGTAGTGCGATGTTCCATCTAATAAGTGAAGTTTTTTCGACGATCCCGTTAAATCCGAGCAGCATACATTGACCCGTATACGATTACGGTCGTACAGCGAAGCAAGTTGAGCCAATTTAATTTGACAGAAAGACGAGGTACAAGATTTTGTGGGTGTATTGGTAGCCTTTATAAACCAATACAAGGACATCCGTTGTCCTGGCCAAGGTTGAACGAAGGCTGATATTCTTCCTCATAGTCCGGAATGTCTTCTGGACTCGTTCCGCCATACACGTTTGATTCGTTTCGCCTCTGTGTGTTTCATACTGTTTCCATGCTATGTTATACTGTCTCATCAACCACCTTACACTGCCAGCAGTCTTCTGTGCCGTTACGTTTTCATTATGATCCCAATCTTCTTTGCCCGAATCTGATTGATACAGTCACTTCGCCTCGCCACATGCTAATCGCGCTGTAATTATTTTACGGTATTTCGCACATAACATTCGTATTTTTTATTCATCTTGATAACAGTAATTAATTTGCTAATCACGTGACTCTCGATATTAGAACACTTAATTTCTTATTTTTAGGGTTGGCACAGACATAGTCTAAAACTGCCAGTCTAAGACTTGGAATGATCACTTAGTTACTTTAGGTTGCGTCATGACTCCAAATTTAATAAAAATGATTCATGAGATCCCGTTTGTTTACGTTTGGATTAGCCTAATTTAGGATCAAGGCCACTGCAAGCCATGCTCGAAACTGCTCTTATATCGGGAGTTGAGTGTGATATAGAGTAATAGGAGTAATTCCATTAACTTAGGTAATTCGGATGAGCATACATTTATTTGTAAATGTACGTTTTTAGCTAAAAATTGAACAATTTTTTGAAAAGTTCATTTTTTTGTTGTTGAAAATCATATTACTTAACTGTAAATTTTACTATTCGAATCTTGATTGTAAGTTTATCTTCTTTAGTTAAAATAGCAATTGTTTAGATAAGAATTAATGTACTGCGATGAAAAATGGTCTCTTTTGGTAGAAATATTTTTTGTTAAAGATTCATGTATTTTGTTGAAAATCAAATCAATTGGTTAAGAATGTCACAATTTTGTGAAAAATATATTTCTTGTTGAAAATTCAACTATTCGGTTAATAGTCGATAATTTTATTCCAAAATTAATGTTTGGTTCGAGATGCATACTTTTAATTGAAAATGTATCCCTTTGACTGGAAATGTAACTATTTTGTTAACAATTTGATTTATTTATACAAATATTTAACTGAAAATTTTATTCTTCTATTTTTTATTCTTAATTAGTGCTTTTTAGAAATTAATGTATTTTGTTAAAAATGTGTTTATTTCTTCGTCGAATTTTAATATTCTTTGCTAAAATTTCAACTTCTTTTGTTGGGGTTCGTCTTTTTGATAAAAATGACTTACCCTTATGGAATATTTATGTTTTTTATATCGTTTAGAAATGATAATATTAGTTGAAAATTGATCTCTTTGATAAAAATTTTATAATTTTGTTGAAAATTTACTTTTCTTATGAAACAAATTTTTTTCAATTGAGAATTTACAGTTCTCTTTTTAATATATATTATTATTTTTTTAGAAATAAATGCATTTTGTTTAAAATGTATTTTTTTTTTGTTGCGGAATAATAATCTTTTTGGTTAAAAATTCGTTTTTTGGTTTGAAAATTCAATCATTTCGTTAAAAATTCATCTTTTTTGTTAAACATTATTCTTCCTGATGGAAAATTCATTTTCTTGTGGTTGAAAATTCATAATTTTTGTTCAAAATCTAGCTTTTTGCTTGAAAATTCAACTAAGTTTTGAAAAATATACTGTTATTCATAAAAAATTTGATTTTATTTTAATTGTAAATTCAAAAGTTTTATTTTTTAATGTAAATCAGTACTTTTTTAGAAGTTAATGAATTTTTAAAAATGTATCTCTTCGTAGAATATTTTTCGTCCTAGTTAAAAATTCAACAACTTTTATAGTTCGAATTTCGTCTTTTTCTTGAAAATTATTCGTTCTGATGAAAAATTCATGTTTTTTTGTTGTTGAAAACTCATGATTTCAGTTGAAAATTTATCTCTTTGATTAAAATTGTAACTATTTTATTTGAAATTCGCTTTTCGTATACATTTTTTTAAACTGAAAATCGAACTGTTCTATTCTTTAATGTAAATTAATATTTTTTAGGAATTAATTGATTTTTTTTAGAAAATTCAATTATTTGATTTAAAATTCCACATTTTTGTGAAAAGTAATTTTTGTTGGTGAAACTTTAAATATTTTTTGTGGAAAACTCATGTAAATATTCGGAAGAAGGGGAAGTGCATTTTTTTAGATGAAAAAGATTTTTTTCTAAAAAATTTTTGCACTTAATTTAAAATGTAATGATTTTCACTTTTGGTTGAAGATTTATGTTTTTTGGTTGAAAATTCAATTTCTTGGTTAAAAACTCATGTATTTTATTGAAAATTCGACATTTCCGGTCGAAACTGAATCTGCTTGGATTTAAATTAAACTATTTGTTTAAAAGTTGATCGATATTCTTTAAAATTAAATTATTTTCTTCAAAGGTGTTCTATTTAGTTTTTTAAATTCAAATTTTTCTTATCTAAAATTTAAATCTTCTTTTTATTGAAATGACTATTGCATTTTTCGTTGAGAGTTCATCTCCTCTTTTCAAAAATTAATCTACTTTGTAGAAAATTTAAAAATTGTGTTAAAAAGTAATTTTTTTGTCCCAAGATTTATTTATTTAGTTTATTCAAAAATTCATCTTTCCGGCTGGAAATGTAACTATTTTGTTTAAGATCGTTGTCTTTTGGTTGAAAATTAATTTCTAAAATTCAATTCTATTAAAAATTTGTTTTTTATTTCTTTGGTATCTTTTTTAGTTAAAGTTCCAAATATGTGGTTTAAAATAAAAATTTTGTTGTTGTAAAAGTATTTGAAATTCCTTAAAATCTTTAAAAACCTACAAAATTCGTTGATATTTCCTAAAAAATTTTAAATCTCTTCAGAATTTCTAGGATTGAAAAAATTAATATCTTTAAAATTCTTTGACACATTGTTCACCTCCTTTACGTCCCTTCAAATTTGTAAAATCTGTAAAAATCTCTCGTAAGAAAATTTAAAATACTGCTAAAGGTTTTCTAAAAATTCGATGAAATCCTTTAAAATCCTTAGAATGAGAATAATGCAAAATGATTTGAAATCCATTGAATTTAAATTGAATTTAAATTATTTATTGAAATGTTCTAATAACCGATCAATAAAATCTTTTAAATATTGTAAATTTATTTAAATACCCTAAAATACCTCGATATATTACAAATTTGTTACATTACACTAAAATTCCTTGCAATCTACGGAATCTTGTTCAAATTCCTTTAAATATTTAAAAATCATACGTTAAATAAAAGAATAAATAATTAATTTTTAGTTTATTAAATTTACATCACTTATTTCAATAATTTAACATTAGTTCTTCACTGAATTTTGTATAGTTAGTTCCTATAAAGATATTTTTTAAATCTACAAAAAAAGATGAAATTTACTGTACGAAAATTATTGATAAAATTTAAAAAAAGAAGCAGTAATCCTACCATCAAATTTCAATTCTTCTTCCCATTTTATAATGATTTTCTTGTAATACTTTTTTGTGAGAATCTTACAGGAAATTATTTCGGAAAATAAATGGGTCTGGAAAACTGAAAATGGTCTGGAATTTTGAAGACGAAATTCTGTAGCAATGCTGAATTTACTGAAACGTTTAAGCATTTAGGTTTAAGCTAAAGTCGATTATGCGTAGAGCATACGAGGCACGTTTTTCGCCAGCGTGAAAAAAAGACAAAGTAACTGATATTGTAGCAGAAGCTTGCGAAATTTTTTTCGGAAGACGTGCAATGTATAATGCATTGTTTCAGACACATTACCAATCTTAGAGTGATGCGACCAAAAAAGATTTGAATGTAGAATTTTTCATATGTGGGATTTCCGAACCGCTTACATTACCGTTGGAAATTATCTACACTGCAAGCGTGGGTGGCACTCAAAATCGCTGCTGACTTTGAAACACGTTTAGCAGTAAAAAAAATGAAAAATTTCTCAAATTTTTTTACATTCAATTCAACTTATTATAAGAACTAGAGAATTCGTAGGAACAATGGGAAATTTAAAGGTTTTAATATTCACGATCTCATTTTTAATTTAAGGCATTAAAAATTGAAAAGTTTCAACAGGTTCCTGATTTATTACTAAAAAGGTCCGATCGTGTATGCGTCGAGTTTCAGTTGGCAACTACCGCTGTCTGGACAGCCCACAGTGAGACAAAATGCAAAAAGGATGTTCAAAATAACCTGAAGGTCACAATTCTTCATCGATTTTTATTATTTTTTTTTTTTTTGAAAAAAATCAGAATTAAATTCTCAAGAAATTCTGAAGCCGATTTTTGAATTTTTGTTTGTTTAAATTTTTACAGAGCTGCAAATAGTGAAAAAAATGTTGACTTTTTTTATTTCTTTTTTTTTCATTGTGAAAACTTTTTTCAGTGGCATGGGGCCTCAGGTTTGATAAAAAAGGGTCGGTGAAATAGAAAAAAATTGTTAATTCATATCAAGTTACTTGTTATAAGTAAATATTTGCAATAAATAGCCAGTATGCTGGAATTATGTTTTTGTGAAGCATAGGTATTTATGTATTAAAATCGTTTAATTAGAACAATGAGATGAAATGTAATCATGAAAATGCGGTATCCGATGTAATTTGTTGAATTTATTAACAAATATTATAAATCTAATGCATGATTTAAAAAGTTTCAGGCAGGAACGAACCGAATTTTCTTCCGATTGTCTTCGAATCTCATTAGCTGTGATGCACATTGATGTATTTTTGTCATCTGACATAATTTTTTAATTTTTCTCAACAATTATTATAAACAAATGCCTGATTTGAACAGTTTTAGGCAGAAACAAACCGAATTTTCTTCCGATGGTCTTCGAATCTCATTGCCTGTGAAGCACATTAATGTATTTTTGTCATCTGACATACTAATTTGTTAAATTTATCAACAATTGTTAGAAACAAATACATAAGCTGAAGAAAATTCGGTTCGTTCCTGACTAAAAATATTCAAAAAATGCATTTGTTTATAATAGTTCTTAATAAATTCAAAAAATTATATTTAATGACAAAAATACATCAATGTGCACTACATGCAACGAGATTTCAAGACAATCGAAAGAAGATTTGGTTCGTTTCTGCCTGAAACTATTCAAATCATGCACTTGCTTATAATAATTGATAATAAATTAAACAAATTGTGTCAGATGACAAAAAAACCTCAATGTGTATCACAGACAATGAGATTCAAAGACAATTAAAAGAAAATTAGGTTATTTTCTGCCTAAAACTGTTCAAATCATGCATTTGTTTATAATAATTGTTGACAAATAAAAAAAATTATATCAGAAGACAAAAGAACATCAATGTGCATTAGAGACGATAAGATCCGAAGACAATTGGAAAAAAATTCGGTTCGTTTCTGCCTAAAACTATTCAAATCATGCAATTGTTTATAATAATTGTTGATTAATTTAACAAATTATGTCAGAGGATTAAAAGACATCAATATGCATCACAGGCAAAAAGATTCGAAAACAATCGGAAGAAAATTCGGTTCGCTTCTGCCTGAAAATGTTCAAATCATGCATTTGTTTATAACAATTGTTGACAATTAAAAAAAATTATATCAGATGACAAAAGTATATCAATGTGCATTACAGGCGATGAGATTTGAGGACAACTGGAAAAAAATTTGTTTAGTTTCTGCCTAAAACTGTTTAAATCATGCAATTGTTTATAATAATTGTTAATAAATTTAACAAATTATATCAATTACCACATTTTCATTATCACATTTCGCCTCATTGCTCTGAAAGAGCGATTTCGATGCATAAATATACTTCACAAATACATAATCCACCATACTGTCTATTTGTTGCAAACATTTGGTTATAACAAATAACTTGACATATCAACACATTTTTCTTATTCCACTGACCCTTTTGTTTTAAACTTGAGGCTTCATGCTACTGAGCAAAATTTTCACAGAGAATTAAAGAAAAATTAATTAAATCAACATTTTTTTCGCTATTTGTAGGTCTATACAAATTTAAACAAACACAAATTTAAAACTGCTTAAAATAGTCTACAGATCGAAATTCTCAACGGATTTTATAGTTTTTTTTTAGAAATAATCAAAATTGAATTTTTCAAAAACCAATTCTCAAACTATTGTTTTCCTATAATTTAATATTTAATACAAAATGCGGCAAAGCTGGAAATATTTCAGATTTGATTATTTTTCTCTGAAAAAATTAATAAATAAGCTCGCTATGTATAAAATTTGATGCAGATATGCTTAGGAAACATAAATAGTTTATTTCATAATAGGCATATTGTCTATGCAAAATTTGTATAAACCAAATTCAATTATGTCGTTCTCTGTGGAAAAAAGCTTTTTTCCCGCCGAAATGATTTGATTTATTGAAAATAATGATAATTGTTTTCTAAAAACTCTTCATAATTGAAAATAATTTTTTTTTTTACAGGAAGGGGGAAAAATAACCTAGCACAAATTAATTTTTAGAAGACAATAATTCTATTATTGTCGTAGGAAATTAAACTATTTGGTTTGAAATTAAATTTCAGCTTTAAAATGTATTATTTTTTTTTTGTTTGTAAAAATTTGATCTTTATTGGTAGAAAATGAAACTAAATAGTCTCTTTTAACAAAATGGTTGAAAATTAATCTGTTTTGGTTAAAAATGAAAATTTTTTGTTAACATTTTGTCCTCTTTGTTGAAATTGAACTCTTTTTAAATCAAAATTAAAGTCTGTTTTGGTTGACATATCAACTATTATATTTTTTGTTGAAAATCATTCTATTATGATTAAAAAATCAGCTATTTGGTTGAAAGTAGAACTTCTTTGTTGAAAATGTATGTTTATGTTAAAAATACCGAATTTTATTATTTTAATTGAAAATTCAACAATGTGGTAGCAAAATCATCTTTGTGAGTGATAATTTAACTAGGTGGTTAAAAGTGCTACTATTTTTTTTTAATTAAATTATTTTGTTAAATAATAAATTACTTTATTGAAAATTCATCTTTTTTTGTTTGAAAGTTTAACCACTTTGTCCAAAAGTGATATTTTTGATTCAAGAGCCATATTTTTGGGATTCAGGATTAATCTTTTTTGATAGAATAGTTCTTTGCAGACAATATATTTTTATTTATTTGACTGTTAACTATTTCATTAGAAATTGAAAATTTATCTTTTTCAGTTGAAAATTTAACTAATTCGTTAAAAACTCATATGCTTGGTTCAAATCTGAACTAATTGATTAGAAATTCGCTTTTTGGCTGTTATTAAAAATGAAAATTTTTAATAAAAAATTTAGCTATTCATGCTTCATGTTTAAGAATGCGAAGTGAGTGAATTTATTTATAAAATTTTATATAACAATTAAAATTCTTGTTAAATAATAAATTATTGTGTCACAATATCATTTTTGAGATGGTTGGAAAATGATCTTGTAGAAAAGAAACATTTTCTTGTTAAAATGATGATGCAAGTAAATTTTATTATATCAGTTTTTTACAAACAATCATAATTGTTGTTAAATGAAAATATTTTGTCTGTGAACATAAAAAGAAAAAAGTGATCCCATTAAAAAAATGGTCTATGGTAAATAATGTGAAATAAATTAATGATGCTTATAATAATTATTTATAACTGAATGAATTATTAGTGAATATGTCGACGCTACTTACCTTGTCGCTTCCCCTAACTCTCAATCGAGCATTTCCCCCACCACGACCGCGATGGCTCGGCATTCGGATATTGTTCCGTTCGCTATTTACGTTGCCGTCAATGTTTTAGGTTTTTTAAGGCAATGTTAAGGTGCAAAAAGTCATTATATGCTTTATTAATAAGGCTTATAAAAGAATTTCGCAATCATAGCATATTTATGTCGCATGATAATTTTTTTGTCACATGAGATAACCTCAAGTGTGGCAAGTTTAATGAAAGGTTTATCAATAATTTGTTAATACTAACTAATTTTTCAGTTAATTCCGCAAGAGAAAGATGTGCTCACCATTTTTCAGAAACCAAATTTGAGATAATTATTTCTACAATATGTATTCTGAAAATAAAACTTTTACCGTTTGTAAACACTGATCCACGTGCATCGTTTCCACGAAAATTACTCCCCTACGGTCCCATCCGCGGCAAGGTTAATAGCGTCGACTGCATCTTATTAATTATTATTATTGTTATTATCCTCGACGTCAAAGGAAATGATTCCGGAAACATTAAAAGTTTCTATGTTTAGAAATCGGGCATATGTGAATTTGTTTAGAACGATTATTTATAAAAATGTTCATCGTTCCCTTTTAGTTCTTTTTCATGCTCATTTGTTTCTTTTCCGTTTTATCCATTAATCTGTTCATACCAATTAAAAAATTATTGTTTATCAAAATATGAATGGGCGACCAATTTCGAAGAGTCCAAAAAAAGTAAAAAAATTTCTTATAAGCAATTGCTCACGTTTAAGAAAAAAAGATAAAATATTATTAAAAGAAAAATAATACATTTGTTAATTAAGTTTCTTTAAACAATGAATAAATGTTACTGATTCATTGCAAGAACAATAAAAATCGTTTATTGTGATTGAAATGTCTTAAAAAATTCAGAAGTTAGTTACTTACAGTAATTTCCGTTAAAAACCCAAGTTCGTTGGTCGTACGATAGAAAAAAAGTGCATTTATTAATGAAGATTGTTTAAACAATTATGCATTTGTTATTGGATAACCAAATGTTATACTGTGTTTTCATTTTAATGCAATGAATAATCAATTCTGTGGGAGAAACTGCATTTATTCCATAATAAACACCTTGTGTGGATAATTGTTTATACAATTTGTTTAAAAAATAAAAATTTTCGGCAATGTTTGAAATAGAATGTGATTTTTATATTTCCAAATATGCCAAATCTCGATCGAATGCTTAGAAAACAGAAAAGTCGATAACCAATAATTGAAAATTGTTATAGAAAAAAAATGACGTGTGGTAATGGGCGTACCATATGTTGTCAATAATCGAGCCTCACGAGGCACCTGTACTGGCAGCGCAGGGCGTATCCAGTTCAGATTCACGTCCCTCGAAAAAGTCTCACTAACGGAACTAAGTTGGATCTTGGATTGGTTCTCATTGAGAAGGCAAGGACCTCTCGCTTGTCGTACATTCAAGGAGGAAACGGCCAGACGAAGACGAGTCCGACACGATTATAATAAAATTGCAATTTACTCTTTCACGAGCCTCAGACTTCCCACACCGCATCCTCCCGCGACCCACATCCGCCACATTCTCACCTTTTATTTCCCTCCTCATTTTATCACACATCCCAGTAAACCCTTTTTTTTCTTGTATTCTTTGCTACACTTTTCCTTCCTCTATTTTCTTAACTCCATGTCTTCATTTACATTTCCATCCATCATTTTGATATTCTTGACTTATACCATAAAAAGCTCTCTTCCTGATACTGACTTATCCCCTATGTCTGATCTTTCTATCATCATTTTCTTTTTATCCTTATCTCCTTATTTCTTAACCCCGATTTTTCCTGTTTTCGTTTCGGCTACATTTTTTCTTGCTCTATGTTCTTAAATCTATCCTTCTATTCACATTTGCCTACTCTATATTGATATTCTTGACCTATTCTTTAAAAACTGCTCTCTTCGTGCTATTGACCAATCCCCTCTTCCTGATCATTTTACCTTTACTTCCTTTTTATCGTAATGATTATTCCTTCTTTCTCCCTGCAATATCGTTTTTATAGGAAAGTAATGAGAATCTATGTGAACCCTTACTTTCTCCTAGCCTTCTTTAATTGTTTCATCCATTTATTGGTCGATTCATCCTTCCCTAACTTCTTTACTACATTCGCTTTTCAGGTTTCCTTATCTTTTGACAATCTAAATCTCATTTGACAATCTAAATCTTGCTAGTCTCAACCATCTTTTTTCGCGATATCTCTTTTGCAAATACTTTGGTACTCTTTTGTGTATCGTCCTATACTATTTATTATATTTTAATTCATTAATTATTTCCCATCGATCCATCCATTTTATTCTCCTTATACTCTTGTGCAACTCTGCATAGATTACTCTACTTCCTCGTATACATCAACAGTCCTAATGAGCTCTCTTCTTTCTTCTTTTAAAAACGATGATTTTATCGCCTTCTCTCTCCTTTCTTCTACTCCGTTCTTCGCTAGCGACCCCTTTACTAGGACCCTTCTTGCAAATATTCAATCTTCTACCTTTTGTTTCATTTCCATATATCTGTTCCATAATTCAATACCGGCCACGTTACCTTATTAAATAGCCATATTCTCCAATCCTTTTTGAGTCTTCTTTTGCCAATTTCTGATATTTATTTCATGATCTCTGCTGCATTTTAATAATTTCTTGCATAATCTCCGAGCTCTTCATTTGTTTACAAGGTACATCTTGAATATTTAAACTTATTCACTTCTTTTAAACTTTACCACCTTTAATCTTCCAGTCCATTTTTTTGTCACCACTCTTTTTCTAAACCTCATTATCTTTCACTCATCTGCATTGAAATTCAAAATTTTTACCTGAAGATTTCTCTAATCCTGTGATTAAGGTTGCTATACCTTCTTCTTCTCTTACCATAAACTTCTCAAACTTTTCTTACTCCTTTCACCAACCAGAAACTATTTTGTGGTTGATACCCTGATTTTTACCTTTTAAAAATGTCCGATACTCTTTTCTGTAAACCCTCCCTTATCCCTTTTCTTTATCATAAACTTTTATATCTCGATTCGATACAAGGAGAAAACGTCGCCTTTAGGTCCACAAATATTGCTATAATCCCCCCTTTCTCGCGATTCATCCTTTCACCCTGTCTGACTCATTGGCTCCGTCTTTTTTCATGGATTTCTTTTCCTAACCTCTTCGATAAAACAGTTACATATACTTTTTACAAAGTTAACATTGGCTCCTCTCATCCTATAATATTATACCTTCAACCCCTTTCCTTTTTTTAATGAGGGTAACACTGCTCCTTCTTTCCATAACTCTGACCGCTTCTCTCCTCTCTATACTCTATTGCACATTATCCATCCCCATTCTTTTTGCTCTTTCTATCCTTCCCATTCATTATTATTCCTAACACCTTGACTATTTCTTAACTTGTTCTATCCTCCTTCTTCTATTTTTCTCTGTCATCCTTTGCTCCTCCTCTCCCCTCCTCTTTTTAATCATATACCTCAGTATACTCTTTTTTCTATACAATCTCTCATGCTACATTTTTTTGTCTATCTTGCTAACTACTTTCTTACCTGTTTTTTCTTCTCTTTACATTCCCTTGGATACTCTCTTTATTTATCCTACCTCTCCTTCCATCTCTCCATTTACATTTCCGTCTCCCATTGTAATATTCTTCACCTTTTCCTTCCATTCACCCATCTCCTCATACTGATCTTTTCACATTCACATCCTTTTTACAAATATTTTTATCACTACTTTCTAACTACAATTTCCCGATTGCGGAATAGTGATCATAATCTGTTTAATTCTCTATCGATAATTTCTTGACCTCTTCTGTTACCTCGTCCACTATTACATAATCAATTAGCGTTCCCTTTTCTCCTTCTCTTTATTTCTTTCTTCCTCATACCTCTTTCTCATCGCCCTCTATATTTTCGTTTAGGATAAACTATTCTATCTTCTCCAAGGTCTTTAAGAGTTGCTTTCCTTCCCAATTCAATTTAAAGTATTAAAAATGAACTTAATTGATATTTACACTATTATTCCTAAGTCTATAACATATTAAAATGTTTATTTATCGCAGACTTACGAGTCTTTCACTCATAAATCTGGGATAAAGTGCTACTCTTCTGTCTCCAGTGTATGAAAAGTACTTTTCTGTGTCTAGGGAACAAAAAAACTTTTATGCCAGAAGGAAATCAGTTGAAAATTAATTCTGTTTTCTAGAAAAGTTTATTTTATATTTTGGGTTAATAAATCTCTGAATTGTGTTGCGAATTAACAATTTTTGTCAAAATTTAGCTTTCCTTTAAAAAAATTGTCAATTTTATTAAAATATAAATTTGGTGTCGAAAATTCATCCTTTCGTTTTAAAATTTAATTACATTTTTTAAACCAAAATATTTTTTTTAAGCAAAATTAAACTTTGGGTGGAAAATTTATCTTTTTATCGTTAAAAATCAAATCTTATCTCTGAAAATTCATTCATTACATTTTTTGTTGAAAATTTATCTTTTTTAATAGAAAATTAGTCTACTTACTTAAAATTTGATTTCCTTATATACAAATTATTGTAAAAAAAATTAATTACTTTATTTGTAAATTCATCTTTTCAGTGTAAAATTGAATTGTTTTGTTGCCAATTGTTTTTTATTTGGTGGAAAATTAATTTTTCAAATGAACATTTTTGGACGGATTTTGATATTTTTAGTTTAAACTTAATATATATATAAATATATAAATATATAAATATATAATTCTATTACTTGGTTGAACGTTGAACTACTCTATTGGATTTTTTTTTCGTTGAAGATTCATAATTTCAGTGGAAAACTCATCTCTAGTTGAAAACTGCCCTATTTCAATTTTGTTTGGAATTTGATATTATTCTTTTAAAACTGATGTATACTGTTGAAAATTCCACTTTTTGTGGAAAATTAATCTTTTTTTTTTAATTCTAGTACTTGGTTAAAAGTTGAATTACTTTGTGAACATTTTTTTTGTCATTGAAGATTCATCAATTGAGACCAAAATTGAACTATTCAATTTTACGATGGATTTTGCAATTTTAATTTAAGATTGATGCATTTTGTTGAAAATTCGTCTCTTTTTGTGAAAATTTATTTTTATAATTCTGCTATTTCGTTGAAAGTTGGACTATTCTGTTAAAAAATCTGTTTTTGTTTGTTAAAAATTTAAACCCTTTAGTTAAAAATCCATCTCTGTGATTGATAATTGAATAACCATTCCAATATTCGTTAAAACTTTACCTTTTGCACTTGAAAGGAAAATTTTTAAATAAATGCATGAATTTGTAACTGAGATGACAAATATGTTTTAAAAAAGCATTTTTTACTAAAGACTTAAACATTGAATCAAATAGTTCAATTTTCAACATTTATTTAAAAATTTTCCTTTCAAGTTGAAAATTAATCTTCTTGGTAGAACATTTAACTATTTGTTAGGAAATCTATTTATTCTACTTTTCGTGTAAAATTGATTTTTTTTCTTGGTTAAAAATTCAATTATTTGGTTAAAAATTAAACTGTTTTGTACAATTTTTTTCTTCATTGACTAAAAAATCTTATATTGAAAATTTATAGTTCTTCAACTATTCGGTTACAAATTTCAATTTTTTTGTAAAGAAACTATTTTTCGACTAAAAATTGGAGTAATTGGTTGAAACTTTTGTATTAAACTTTGTCTTTTTGGTTAATGAATACGAGATTCATCTCTTTAGTAGAAAATGTTTAATACTTTGTTGAAAACTTACGTTCTTATCTTGAAATTTATTCAATTTATCAATTTTTAATTAAAAATTAATTTTTTTCTTGAAAATTCATTTTTGTGTGCTAAATTTAAGTTACCTCCAATGTTAAAAGGGACTGATCAATGTTTCTCTAATAAAAATTCAATAAATAATTATATTTTTTAAATTAGTCGATAACTCTATGTAATGGCGATAAATTCTTTGATATTGAAAATTAGCTTCTCAGATAAGTGCACATGTGGGTATTTATGATAGGAATTATTTTCTACAGGATGGCAATTATGCAAAGGGGCAAGTAGACACATAAATGTCTAATAACTCGAAGAAGTATGAATTAAGTTCCTTCGTGGACAATAACTTTGCTTCGGTTGTTTAGCCCAACAAGATTTATAAAGATTCAATTTAATATGTCAATTTTTACTATGTAATTAACTTCTGGTTCGCAAGTCAAGGGAAAGCATTAAAAATAATTATATCCTCTCTTATTTCAGAAAAATAGTATGAGTAAGAGCTTTGCATAATTGTTTCTAGGTCGGTCATAGCAGAGATAAAAATATTCATCTTCAACTAAAAAAAACCATTTATTTAACGACATTTTTTTATTTTATCAAAAATAAGTTCAAACTAAAGACAATAATTTTAAATTAAAGAAAAGTTTTAGTTGAAAAAAAAAACATTTACTTAAATAATAAGGAATTTTATAAATTTTAAGCCAAGAAGATATAGATTTTAATCATAAATGGAATAGTTAAATTCATAATTCGAGAAATTTATTTTGAATTGAAAATAAAACAGAGGGTAAGTAAAGAGTTTAATTTTCCACTAAATAAATGATTTTTTATATGAAATCATGAATTTTCGAAGAACGAAAAAATTAATTTTTAGTCATGTGAAAATGTTAAATTCTATACTAAAATGGAATGGTTCAATTTTTCCCTCCTTTGAGGCTCAAGCTCGAAAGCCTATTGTGCCTAACTTCTGTTTATTCTCAAGGCAGTACACGGATTCCAGCCACCTTTACCGAGTATTTTAGGTCTCGGCGATCCCCTGGCGCTCAAGTTATGAGGCCTATTGTACCACACATGTGTTTTTTCTCAAGGTAGTCAGAGTCCAAATATAGGCCCTACTTTGGAGCTCCAAGTGGAAGTATTATCCCTAATTTGCGGTTATTTATTCTACTAGCTCCTACGTAGCCACTCCTAAAGATCTTTCCATTCTATTTTGCGTCTGTATAAGCTTAAGCCCCTACATTGAAGGTCTTGCCTCTACATTCCTGAGTTTTACTTATGTCTGCTTTAATGCTCCATATTCTCCGAAGAATTTTTAAATTCTCTTTTAACGCTCTTAAATTTTAACGCAGAAAATATGTGACGCCGTTGCCTCGACGCCTGCGTCCTCGTGACAGATACTGAGAGCTTCAGAAAACTTCGTTGGTCTTCTATTTATATCTGAATCCCCATTTGAAAGAAATTAAAGAAATTGGTCAGCTTTACACCGACGAGCGGAAGGTTAGCTACATGCGCGCAGAACTGTTGGGTGGAGCAAAACTTTTGTCTCGAAAAGATCGTGATTTAAAGGTTGCCAACTTTTATTTTGATGACCTACGTTACCGACATTTTCGATCAGCTGACGTACTTAAATTCTGTGAGTTGGCAACACTTCTTTCCCTTTCCTTGCGAGGCGAAAGTTTCGCTCCCCCTAAAAGTTCTACGCGCGTATAGATAATCTTTCGCTCGTCGATGTAAAGCCACCTATTAGCGATTTTGACGTTTCACGTTATTCTTAATTTCATGCATGAGTCAATTTTGAGTTTACGGGTTTTAGGTGTATATAATATGGATATTATTTTATGTTTGATTAAACTTATACTCAGGTGAACCAGGTTATACACCATAGCCACGTACTAAGTCAAGGGACTGATGAGATTAGAATGTTATAAGTTGATTCAAATAATGTAATACGATGCTTGAAACCTCCTGCGATGATGTTGTAGGTATACAATTACGAGTAGCCACGAGCGTTGGAGGTGACAACAGTCACCATGGGTTTTTAGTCGCTCGCTTCCTGATGGTCAAGAAAGTTTCTTACAATGCGACAGGTATTTAATAAAACCGCTTTCTGAGCTACTGCTAATACCCTAATGACTCCCAAATGTTTAAGATGTTCAGTGCACCTGGAGTGTACATTGCCTGTAGCCGAAATCACAATGGGATGAATAGATGAATGATGCACACTCCTCCATATGGTCTTGACCTTATGCCTTAACTCGCTATACTTATGGATCTTGGTTGTATAGGTTGACTGCAAATTTCGGTTAAGCGGACAAGCAATGTCGATGGTGTAGACTCTTTCACCTTTTTCTTCTCGCATCACGATGTCAAGTCTATTGGTTTGGATGTAATGATCCGTTTGTATAGTAACATCCCAATATAAGATGTAATCTTCGCCTTCTAAAACCGGCATTGGAATGTATCTATAGAAAGGCGTCCACTCTCTCAAAAGTCCTAGATTTAGGGCAACTTGTCTATGTATAATGCCCACTACATCATTATGTCCGTGCGTATATTCTCTCTGAGCCATAACGCGACAGCCATCAATAATGTGCTCGATGGATTCGTTGTTATCTCCAAATAATCGGCACTGGTCAACCACGTCTTGATTTAACATGTGTTTGCAATAATTCCTGCTGCTGACAACCTTGTCCTGTATCGCAATGACGAATCCTTCCGTCTCTGGATACAGAACACCCTTTCTTAGCCAAATATTGGATGCCTCGCTATCCACTTCATTTTGATCTTACAAGTTGGGTTGCACGCCATTGATGGCTTTCTGCCTCCATTGTATTTCTAATCCCGCTATGGTTTCTGACCTGATATTCAAGCCCCCATCTAAGGAAAAATTTAAGGGCGTATAGTCAACATCCGCTTTGCAGATGCTACTGTAAAGCGCAACATTTCGTTTGCAGTTAAAGTAATCTCGCAACTATATAACTTGTGACTCACACAGTTTTTGACATCCCCTCAGATTCAAGAATGCCCAGATATTTATATGATTCGCCTGCAGCTGATGCCCCGATGTTATTTTTGAAATCGTTCTCAAACTCTGCGGTCCCTAATTCCTCTCTGATTAAATGCACTGTTCTACATTTATGTAGTGTCTGGGCTGAGCTAGCGTACAGCTTCAGGTCATCCAAGTAAAGAAGATGGGTAACTTGATGACCATCCTCATTATCATGAATTATGAACCCATGAGACATGCTGTTTAGTGTTTTGCTCAATGGATTGAACGCTAAATAGAACCATAGTACGCTCAAGGAGTCTCCTTGAAATATATCCATAGTAAAGCGTATTGATCTAGTAATCCTTGGTTTTTCATGATCAAAATACTTTTTCTTATACCACAGAGCCTAATTGCATGGCCCAAAAAGTCAATAATGCGTGGGCAGATTTTTTAAAGTTTTAAGAATTCAAGCAAATATTCATGCGGCAAGGATGAAAACGCTTGCTTGTAGTCAATGTATGCTATGTGTAAGTTTCTCTGATGCTTACGAGCTTGAGTCATGACAACAACGTCTATAGTGACTAGATCTTTACAGCCTCGCGAGTTTTAACAACATCCTATTTGTTCTTCTGTAAGAATGTCATTCTCGTCGCAATGAGAATATACCTTATCTGTAATGATAGCCTTAGACATTTATAAATTATTGGAAGACAGGCTATCGGTCGAAAGTCAAATGGATTTTTAGCGTCTGGTTTTTTTGGTAACATATACGTAGTACCCTGGAGCATAAAGCCTGGCATCAGATCTGGGTATTTAATGACCTTATGAAAACACCTTGCCATCGCAAGATGCACACTCGTCAGGTACTTGTAACCGAAGTTTTGCACCATGTCTGGACCTGGAGCTTTCCAATTACTTGCCCATTTCTAGACCGCTGAAACGTCTAAAGCTTTGATGTTTGTCAGTTGCATATCAGGGCTCTTGCTTATCCTTGCTTCCTCCAGTTTGTACCACGCAGTGACCAAATTGCATCTGTTTATTTTTTCCCAAATACGCGACCAGTAGTTAGTCATATCTTCCAATTGCGGAACATCGGTGCCTTGCTAATTATTTGGCTTTACTCTTAGTTCATGATATAACTTTCTTTTTACGATCTAAAAGTTTTGATTTTGTTGCCTTCGTGCACTACTTTTCTTGTACTGACGCAGTCTGGTAGCAAGAACATCAAGTCTCTGTCGTTGAGACTCTAAAATTTCATCCAATATTGCTGGTGTTAATGTCTAGATGTGCCGAGTGTGGATGATTTCAGTAAAATGGATTATCATCTTTTTGGTTCTATTTCCTTTTTTATATTGAGTTAATCGACCCAATTTGCACCTTACTTTGCTGACATCTATATATAACTTAATCTTGCTTAATCCCTAGCTAGGAAAAAACTGCATTCGCTGGTCTAGATTTCCGGCCCAACGTTCTAACTGTTGCCACAGCTACACAGTATACAAGAGTTTGCACCTCTAACGCAGTTTGTGCTACGTTCAAATACGTAGATAAAATCTTGCTGTCGAGATGTGCTATTAGTGCACGCAGATCATTTGTGATGTTCATTTTGAGCAGTAAATGCCTTAGTATTGTTTCTACATATCTGAACTCTAGTAAAGCATGACCATAATTCCTTTCAAGGTGCTGTAGTTTTTCTGGGATTTCGCTATCCACATCATCATTATTTATATCCGGATGTCGTTCGAATGGATCCGGTACATAATGTTCATTATCTCTAGCACCCATGCCTTCAGCATCAATCAAATTTTTGTTGTGCACATCTTCCAAGGCGAGTTCATCAATAGGAAGCTGCTGTTCCACTTGCATTTTGATAGCAGCTATTCCAACAGTCGAAAGGAGTCTGTTTACAGATATTGAGCGTTTTTTATCTGCCAGATTCTGCTCATTTATTTTTGTGGCTAGCTCTGCGTATTTAAGTAAGAAGAGTCTATGATGTTCTCTCCTCACACTTTGCTCACATTTCTCTGCCAAAAAATAAAGGCGCATAACATTTCTGTTCATATGGTATGTCCATTTTTGTCGCGTGTAGATTAGTCCTGATGTCCTTCACCTTATCGATAAGATCTCTTAATGCGACTTTTTGTATATTAGGATACTTTGCAGCAAATTTCGTTCTTAAATTGTATCCATTTTCCATTTTTGTTTCAAACTTCGCTCTTTCGTAATAAAGACGCAACAATTCCTCCTTCATCATGGTACCCCGATTGATGTTCTCCCACAGTATTTCTGTCGAAGTGGTTAGCTGAAAATAACTAACGCTAGCCAAAGCATCCTCAGCAGACACAGTTGATGTTTCACTGCTTACCGTTTGCCGCAGATATTTTTGCTGGCTAGCTGTTTGATTAGTGAGATCGGCCTGACCATCTCGCAGCTCACCATCGCCACCGTCCCGCATGCTGTGGCCCCCAGCTGTGGCTCCAGGGGCGCTCCGACGACACTCGGAAAGCGACAAGCATTTCAAAATCTTTCATATACTCTCCATTTTTCATTTATGGGTTTTGGTGTTCTACTTAGACTCTCTCCTCTTCGTTCCCAGCCTATTTGGCATGGGAAACCCTTTTAATAGCAATGCTACCACCAATATATTTTATTGATGTTAATATTATAATTATAGAATATTATATTCATATTAATGACTAGTTGGCTATCTTTCAATAGAAACTGTTCAATTTGTAACTAAAACAATTAGTTTTCTGAAAAAATTTTGTTGAATAAAATACATAAATTAAACAAAATTGTTTAAATTGTTTACAATTAACTAGTTAAATTGTTATCCAAAAGGATAAATTGTATACTAAAAAAACACATTTTAATAAAATCCATGAACTTTGCACAAAAGAAATTTATTTTCTACCAAATCTAATTTTCTATACAAAAAAAATGTTTAATCATAGTTACATTTTCGATAAAAAAGATTAATTTTCTTGTAGTTAAAAAAATTCATTTTTAAACAAAAACAAACAAAAAATGTTCTACAAAATAGTTAAATTTTCAGAAAACAAATTTTTTAAACTAAATTGATAAATCATCAACCAAAAAAAAACTAAATTTTTAACAAAGCAGTCCCACTTTCAATCAGAAAAGTTAAAAAAATAGTTAAAATTCTTTGAAATTGCTCTAAATGATTGAAATTAATAAAAAATTCCTTGAAATGTTTTGAAACATCCTAAAATATTTGAAATCCTTCACAATCTTTTGAAATTTTGTGAAGCTCTTGAAAATTCCTTGCAGTTTTAAAAACACCCTAAAATATTTCACATCCTTTAAAATCCCATACTGAATTATTGAAATTAATGGAAAATTGCTTGAAACCTTCAAAATCTTGTAAAACACATTGATATCTTTTTAGAATTTCTAAGGTACTTTGGAGTTTTTTTTAAACAAGCCTGCTATAATTGTTAAATTCTTTCAAATTATTTTGAATTATAAAGATAAATTTAAAATTCATTGCAATCTTTTTAAACACACCCAAATATTTCAAATCCTTTAAAATAACAATCTCATACTACATTATTGAAATCAACTGAAAATGCCTTGGAATCTATTAAAATATCCAAAAGTATGTTATATCTTTCAAAATATTATATTAAACTACCGTAATCAATTGAAAATTCCTTGGATCATTTTAAAATATTCTCAAATATTGCAGCACCCTCAAAATAGTTTGACATTCCTTGACCTTTTTAAAAAAAATTTCAAAGCACTTTTTCAAAATTCTTTGAAATTCCTTAACACTATGAAAATAAGATGAAAATTCCTTGACACCTTTTAAAACATCCGTAAATAGTAAAAATAATTAAAAATCTGTTGAAATCTCTTGAAAATTTTACAGCTCTTGAAAATTCCTTAGAATTTTAAAAATAGCCTAAAATATTTCAAATCTTTTATAATCTCATATTATATTACTGTAATAAATTAAAAATTTAGAAATTTCAGATCGGCAATCATCGTGCAGCGGTTCCCAACCGGTAGGTATGGTAAGGGTAAATTTTATGCTCAATCTGGCAGCTATGACATAAATAATAATTTTAAATGGGAAACATTGAAAATGAAAAAAAAATCTACTCCAGAACCTTGAAAGCGATGATTGTTATTCGTACGTTATTCTCCAAAAAACCGCTGTTGATTACACTTTACATGTAACCACAATTAATCAGATCAGCAATAGTTATATATACATACCAAAGATTTTGATGAAACATGTACTTAAAATAAAAAATTGTTTATTCAAAATGTCATATTTTTAAACCAATTTATTTATATATGCCGAGGTGTCGCTCAATCCAATATTCCTGATACATTCACCAAATATTCCCATACACTTATTCTTTCAATATCCTTGGTATTGTTGATATTCTATATAATCTCAAATATTCTTGATGTTCTAAAATATTCCGAAATATCCTGAAATATTCACAAATATTTTGACGTATTGCTCAATTTTCCTTTTCGCTCTACAAGGTTTTGAAGATTCCAAATTATTTTAAATGATTTTAATAAATTCCAAGAAATTAAAAAAAATTGTATTATTGGGTAATTACAAAATATGTTCAAGTGTTTAAAAGGATTTTAATGAATTTTAGAATAATTTAACGGTATTTGAAAACTTTTTTAAATTAGAAAAGACTAAAGTATATAAATTAATTCTAAAAGATTCCAACTAATTTTAAATAATTTTACAAGATTTTAAAATAATTCCAAAAAGTACAAGAATTGTCTAGAGATTTTATAGACTTTAAAATAATTTTTATGAGTTCAAGAGATTTTTAGTGATTGTAAGCGATTTTGTGGAATTTCAATTGATTTAATGTAGTTTACAAAGTCTGTAAAGGAATATAAACTATCACAAAGCCTTTTAAATAGTTTTTAAAAAATTCAAAAGAGTTTAAGGATCTTGTTGTAATTTAAAAATATTTCTATATATTTAAAGAGATTTTTAGGAGTTTTAAGGAATTTTGGTAAAATTTAAATGAGTTTAAAAATTTTAAAGTAATTTTAAAATATAAATAATGTTCTTGAATTCTTTAAAGTCTGTTAAATGTTTTTAAATTTTCGGAAATTTGTTGAAATCCTTTGAAATCTATTACATTTCTGAAAATATATATTGAATTTTTTAACATCTTTTTGAATGCCTTGAAATATTTTTGTATTTAGCTTAAATCCTGTTGAAGCACATATAAATATACAATAATAATTTGTAATATTTCCAAAATCTAAAATCTTAGTACATATATTATTATAAGCATAGCAATATTTTTTGCAGAATGGGTCACAGAAATTCACAGACGGCCTTGTATAGTTGCAGGTTATATTTGAGATGTTTTTTCATACTTTAATCTGGGCTAGCCGAGAGGCTTTAGGCGTTAGGAATGCGAAACTTATAGGGTTCAAACCCGCGGCGAATAAAATAATAGCGTGCGATTATAAATAGTGTAGTGATTTTGTAAAAGTAAATAATTGTGTGCTTGAACATGTGAACAAATATTAGAGTATAATAGTATTAATACAATAATACAAACGATTAATTTTTTTGTGGAGAAAAATCGGTTATAATTTTATAGAACTGTTCTCTATAGTTCCAGGACTAGTTCAACGCAATGTAAAACAAAGACGATTTTAACTTTTATTAAACTACCCAGCGTATCTTTTACTTTAGGATTAGTGACTATAAAATTTAATTAATATTTTTTTCCGTGTGCAAACCAACTTAAAACATTGCAGTTCAAGGTGGGTTCCAAACCACCCAATTCACGGTAAAAGTACGCAGAAATATTTCCAGTGGTACCAGTTCAGGGATCAAAACCACTTGACGAAATAACTTCAGCTACAACTGATTATATGCAGAAGCTGGAAGAAATAGGAAGAGGCTGCTATATTTTCTTTATTCTTTAATAGTTTTTTACCGAAATAATGATGAAGAAACACGCGAAATTCAATATTTTCTTTCTTAATTTTTTCTAAAATGATTGGTAAATAAAAAATTCTATTTGTACAATAATTTCTGCCCGGTCTGCGTTCGTACGTTCCGCGTACTTATTTTTAAGGCAAGAGAAGTGAGAAGAAACAATGAAATGGGAAATAGAAAAAGTGATCAGAAATGAGAGTAGGTAAATAAGAGGAAGAGAAAGGATAGAAACTGGGGGAAAAGGAGCAGAAATTAGGAAAGAAAAGTAGGAAAAGTAAATGGAAATAAGAGATAGCAGGTGGTAAATGAATTGTCAGGAAAATGAGGGAAGGAGAAGTAATGGAAGTCTAGGGAAATAAAAGAATGTCAACTGAGGGCAATGAGGAGAAAGATGAAGGAAACGAGGGCAAATAAGGAAATTTAGCGGAAGTGAATGGAAGCAGTGAGGTAGTTAAAATAATTAGAGGCGATGAAAGGGAAATGAGAGCAGATTATGTAGGGGAAGTGAAAGGAGCGAAAGTAGAGAACATGTAGGAGTGAAAAAAGTGGGAGTGAGAAAAAGGGAACTAGGTAAAGAGAGGATAATGAGGAGAAGAGGTGTAGGAAAAGTGTGGGTAAGTATTGTGATAAACATAAGGAGAGAGGAAGTAAGTTAAGTAGAGAGAATAAGGGAAAAGTGGGTGAAAATGTGGCAAGGTAAAGCAGCGAAAGAGATTGTAGGTGAATTTGAGGAAATTAAAGGAAGGAAGGTAAGTTAAGTAGAGGAAATGTGGGTTTGTAAAGTATGTGAAGGAAGGGAAATGAGCAGAAGTAATGTAAGCGAAGAAAATAAATCAAGGGGAAATGGAAGGGGTAGTAGGAGAAATTAAGAATGTGTTTTTGAAAGATAGAAAAATTTAAATTAAATAAAAGGAAGGAGGGTAAGTTAAGTAAGGGAAATGAGGGTGGGTAAGGTGCGTGAAGGAGGGAAATTGAGCAGAATCAGTGTAATTGAAGAAAAGAAATCAAGGATAAATGAGGAGAGGAATGTAGCGAACATTAAGAAAGTAGGAATATTAGAAGTTCCAGTAAATGATGACCGGGTAGGAGGGATTGAGGAACTGAGAGGATATCAGAAGACCAGGAACAGCAGTGGAAGTGAGGGACACGATGGAATAAAAAGTAGAAAAATAAACAGAGTGGGTAGAGGATACAAGTACAAATGTGGTGGGCTAGCAGAAGTGAGAGGAGGTGAAGAATTGTATATAAAGGAATGGGCGGAAAGAAAAATAGGGGGACAGGATGTAGGAGTAGTGAACGGGGGAGAATGAGGAGAAATAAGGCAGAAAAATTGGGAGAAATAATGGTAAAGTTAAAGGATATTATAGAAAGTGAGTTAAGAGGGGGAAATGAGAGAAAGTCAAGTAAGTGAAGTAGGGACGAAGAAGAGAAATGATGGGAAGAAAGTAGACGAATTAGGTAAGTGTGAGTATAGTAAGTCAGACGAATTGGGTGAGTGGGAGTATAGTAAGTTAGGGAAACTGATGATGATAAATAAGGGGCATAGAACTAAAGGAAGTGGTGGGGAATTATAGTAGTGGTAGTAAGGGGACGTACGGGAAAATAGCGTAGAGTAAGTATGGGGTGTAAGGGAAAGTAAAAAAAGTGTTAAAAGTTAAGGATGAGTACAGAAAGGAAATTGAGACTGGGGCAGGGAAGTAGGGGAATGGGAAAGCTTGGAAAGCTAGGAAAGCGAGAAAAGATAGAAGAAAAGAAAAAAGAAGCTGTTTGAGGTGAACAAATGGTAATGTAAGGTGGGAAAATATGGGAGGGGGGATCTTAATGATTTAATTGACGTTTTAGTTGACCTATTTTGACTAACTTTTAATAAAAGGTATTCTTCAGTCTTATCCTCCAATAAGAAAATAAATTTAAACCAATTGAAAATAATGGGTGTGTCAACAATTGTATATATAATCTTGTTTCTTAAGGTCTCAGCACACAAGACATGACTTCATCAGGATTCATTCTTTCTATAATCAAGGGATTTTAATTTTATAAAATAAATTAATATTAGGTTTTATTCATCACTTGTGTGCATTCCTGGTTCCTAGAGCGGATCTTCATAATGCCTATGAAAGAGTCAAAATACGCATAGTTGGCAATCTTGTTAGAGAGATTGTACCAATAACGATTGAGGATCCTTTAAATAATCGTTTTCGCAAGCCATTCGGAATAGAGAAAATTATTTTTGTCGAGTTCCTCGCATAATGTAGCTTCAAGAGCATGCGACCCATGTAGATATTATGCATGGGTTGACTTATCAATTTAATGACTATTTTTAATGTAAAAAAACCTTTTATTTCAAATTTAAATATGTGAATTTCACGATTTTTGGTTTTATTTTTTAGTGAAATTACACTGTAATTATGTGTATATATTTGTGGAATTTCACAATGAATAATCTTTTCATTCTTACTTTTTGACCTACTGTGTTGCTTTCCCATCCTAAATCAGACCGACTAGTCACAACCTCTTGGTCGCCATATAATTCACTATCTATTTCTGACCATAGTTCGAGTCTGCGTTTTTAACTCCCCATTTCATACCACTCTGCTTTCGCAGAGTCGAGGTGCTTTAATCGCGACTCCTTGGCTCCCATATGATGCACCTTCTATTCCTAATCATAGTGCGCTCACGTTTTTCAACTTCCCATTTCCTATTACTCTACTATCGAAGAGTCGAGATTCTTTAGTAGCGTTTAGTAGCATTTTTTATTTCCTCATTAACTATCACTCTCCTGTCGATGAGTCGAGATTCTTAAGTCGCCATTCTTTGTCTACCATATGATTCACTATGTATTCCTGACCATAGTTTAAGTTTGTTTTTTATTTTCCCATTTCCGATCACTCAGCTGTCACAGAGTCAAGATACTTTAATCGCGACTCCCTACCTGCCATGTGATTACCATCTATTCCGGACCATAGTTCAAGTAGTTTGTTTAACTCCTTATTTCCCATTACTCTGCTGTCACAGAGTCGACATTCCTTATTAGCCAAGGAGTCGTGACTCCTTGGCTCCCATATGATTCTCTATTTATTCCTGACCATAGTTCTAGTGATTTTTTTTTCTCCATTTTCTATCAATTTGCAACCGCAGATTCGATATTCTGTTTGTCGAGATACCAGCATAATGCTCTTTTAAGTACATACGGCCCATGAAGATATGATTCATGGGCCGCACTAGTAGTAACGTACATCAATTTTTTAATTCATAAAATTAAGTTGTGAAATTAAAGGCATGAGCATAATAAGCTGATACTTTGTTAACTTACAATAAGATATTTAAAGTGCAAACTTTCAGTGTTTCTTATATAGTATTTATTCTTTTGTCTTAATTGGTGTGGGCTACACGTGGAAATCATGATCTATTTCAAAACATTTTAAAAATAAATTCTTATCAAAACTAAATTTACACATGACATGCTTTTCGGTTAAGATTATTACAAAAAATTATGTTGTACTATGGTACTTTAATTTTATAACCCTAATGTGTATTTTTCACGTAATTACGTATTATTTAATTTCTTTATAAATATATTTGGAAGGAAGAAAATTATTATGAATTACATTATACTTTGATGATGTAAAATAAAAAAAATAAGAATATTTATTCCAATATTTTTCGAATTATTCTGATATCCTGAATAAAACGTCAACATAACCTAAAATTTTTGAAATGCTGTAGAAATTTATTGAGACTTTTTAAATATATATATACATTAAAAATTTCTTTATTTTTTAAACGAAAATGGTTCAAGCCTATAAATCTTAATAATTTAAACACGAAGATACCATAAAGTTGTTGACAAGTCATAAATATTCTCTGTAATAAAAAGAATTTTAAATCAAAAATACAATTAATTTTTATCAAATAAAACGATATCATTTCTTCCAACAAATTTTAATTCTTTCAGTTCGCAATACGTTATTCCAATCTATGATTTTTTTAATATAATTATTTAAACGCAAATAATATACAAGAACAAACTAGATTGTGTTTGATGTAATATGAACTTAAACATGAAAAAAAAATTATTTAGATAATTATCGAAGTTATTCAAAAGTGGGTTCAGTTAGAAAAAATGAAGATTGTGATTGCTTTTGTGTATTTCACTTTAGCATTTCTCCCCTATCCTATAGGTAAATATAATAATAATAATAATAATAATAATAATAATAATAATAATATATGTAATTTAATGTCAAATCATTTTTTCAATCAGAGTCAGAAGAAAGAGTCTACTAAAATGCATAAAAACTCTTATGAAAACCAAATGATTCTTTCTGATCAATA
>NC_046657.1:72856446-72898399 GCF_010883055.1 Belonocnema kinseyi | reverse complement strand
AAAATGGAGTATAGGGGTAAATAAAATTCCGTAGTCGCTGAAACCTCTAACCAAGATCTAAGTGGTTCGATAGCTCGAATTTTAAATGACTTTCTCGCATATCCAAGACTAAAGTAGAATCACTGGATTTTAGTCAACTTTTTTTTTGTGTAATAGAAAATAACTAACTGGGTTAGTTAAAATATTCACTACAGTAGGACTCGTCGTATCAGGGCGGATAGGCTTGGCGTGTGATAGGACCCTGTGCGCGTGCGCCTACCAATCACGGCTAGTGGACAATTTTACGAGTGAGCACTACTTTCCTCCAAAGATTTTAACGCCATTCATTCCGATCTGATGAGTCCTGCGCTAAATGAAAAGATAGTTAAGACACTTATTAATTCTATAATTATTATGTTTTTTATGCAGAATTAGGATGGCCACATAAATTAGATGCAATTCAGCCTCTCCCCTTACAACTTCATGTTCATCATTACGAGAGTTTATATAGTCAAGGTCAAATTAACACATTAGCAGCAGGTTTGTGTGTCGTAGGACTAGATGAGAATCGGCGGTACATCATTGGAATTATTGTGGGTGAATATTTGCTTCCATTTATGGCGCCTAAAGAACCTCTTAATAATGCCTTTAGAAGGGTTAAGCTACGCATAAATGGCAACGATGCTAACCAGATTGTACCAATACCGGAAGAGGATCCTCTAAATAACCGATTTCGACAGCCATTCGGGCTAGAAAACATTCGTCTTGCCGAGATATGTGCGCCAATAATTCAACTTTAAGATAGAACGGCCCATGAATGTATCATGTACATTGTCACAGAAAAAAACAACGGCTTCAGTAAAGTTTTAGAGTAAAGAAAAGACGCTATTTTTTAGTACTTAAACTTTATTAGAACCCTGTGCAGTCCAAAAAGGTATTGAACAACAAATCGAGATGAAAAGTTTCTTGCATGTGAATGCGCCTTTATGTTTACAAGTTTGACACATAACCTGCAAATGATATTCATAAAATTGTTATGTCTATTCTAATCACGATAATGTTTTGTACTGGTGAATGACGGGTTCTTTGGAAAATATCTCTATCAATAGTTTTCTTTGGAGGTCCAACTGGAAGATTATTGCAAAAAAATTTATCGTTTTGAGTTCGCTTTCAGCAAAACGGGTTCCCTTTTGTTTCGGATTCTTAGAAATCGAAAATTGTTTATAAAAAGACCCCGTTTCTTGTTATTACATTAAGTTGACAATTGCGTGATTTAGATCAGGCGCTTCTATTAATTAAAAAATGCAAATATTTTCCTAAAATTTTGGATATATTTCTAAATATAAAAGGAAAATTTTTTTTCGAAAATAAGATGTTTTTAATGTAACTGAGGACGGGGCATTAAATCCTTAGCTAAATAGAAGTAATCAAATTATCTTATTCAAACATAATATGTTATAAATGGTTACGTGATGGACTGTCATTTGGCTTCAGTTTATATTCTACTTTTATGATAAATTGTGAAAAAAAAATAAAACATAATATGAAAAAAGTTTTCATTTTTATTGTACACCTAACGACTAGGGGACAAAAAGATAAAACTTTTACCTGAAAGATTAATTTTATGTCAGAAAAAGCGAAACTTATACATCATATTGACATTTTAAATTAAATAGATGAACTTAAAATCTTTAACCGAAGAAGTGATTTAGTTATTCTGGTTACTCTGAATTGTATATGTTAATGCAATACATTTTAAGTGGTTTTATGGCTTTATTGAAGGAGGAACCGATTGTTCAATTACAAATAAGGTAAAAGAACTAACGAGATAGTGACTAGTGTGTCATAATTACATTTTTTAAAAAATATTTGTTAATTAAAATATCAGGAAATTCTCTAACAGTGGGTTTCCTCCATTAAAAAAAGAAATGAAAAACATGATTGCTATTTTGTGTTTAACCTTGGTCGTTGTCCCTAATCCTATAGGCAAGTATAATAATATTTATGATTTAAATTGCATTAATAATTGCAATTCATTTACTTTCTTTTTCAAATCGTTTAAATTACTAGCAGAGCCGTAACTAGCCTTTTCTCAATTTTTTATATACAGTCGAACTTGGATTTAAGCCCGGTTTTGGGATGGATGCGTCAGTCATGACCGTCATAACGTTCTGTTTCAATCCAGGCTCCCGAATGTAGACAGTCAGGGGCGCACCAACCGTTTCGGCTGTATTTTCCTGCATGGTAAAAAATATATTGAAAATTATTTTTCTAATACGGAGACAAAGGTGAACTAAATATTTAACGAAATTGAGGAAAAAAGTTTGCTATTACGCATTCAAATAAATGTTTTTCTTGCCTACGTACTAAAAACGTTGGTGGACCGTTGAGCATCTCGTTTAACACATACGAAGAAGTTATTTAACAGAAAATCGTTTCCTCTCATTAATATAAGATTAATTGTCTATGAAAATCACAGTTTTCACAATTCTCGCGTCAACACTTGACACTTTGAGGTTTAAAAATGTTGCAGTAGGCAGTCCTCTCTTTCTCACATGTGAGATGGACAACGAGGTGCGATTGAATTTAAAACCATTGAATATACCGGCTGAGTGGCTACGGCAGCGCCACCAATTTAAAACTATTAGAATAAATTTGAATTTAAATTGAGTATTAACAAGAAATCTCATTGTGAATAATTCGTATTAAACCGTAGTATCACATTTTTCACAAGAATGAATTAATATTTAGTGCTCTCTTTTATTGACATTGCTGTAATAACTACCAGGTACCCAATAGTTTGTGTGTCAGAGTGAGCTGTATTCAAGGTAAAAAAAAATACCTTACAGACGCACTCGATTGCACGAAATGATCCAATCGGCTTCCGTTGACTTTAATCATCAGAGCATCACTGTTGGTGGATGCGAGCTTGCTATCGTCCTTATTCGCTATGCAAACGTGTGTGCTTTTTGCTTAGGGGTGAACTGACGCCACGTCATGACACGGTTACCCAGGTAGGCAGTAAGGGTACAGCACCTTACTGCTACGCTCCTGTCGTAAGACCTCAATCCAGGGGGCTCAAATCCAAGTTTAATTTATCAAGATCAGTTGCTGCGATTTTGTAAAAATTTAGGAAAAATAATTCAATTTTTTTTATTTCCTTGAAATATGATCATTTTTTCTGCTGAAATTCTTTAAATGTAATGAAATTCGTTTATAGCTCTGAAAACCGTAGAACGCACTAGAGGTCCCTTGCTACGAAATTATTTGAAACCTCTCAAAAAAGTTTGAATTCTGTTGAATTCCTTGGCATTTTTTTTAATAACTTTAATATTTTGAAATCCTTTGGAATACCTTGAAATTCATAACATCCATTATATCTTGTGAAACACAAAAAAATAACTCTAAGGGCTGCAATTTTGTTGAAATTAGAATTATACAACATCGGATTCAGAATTTTTGTATCCAAACATTAAATCATTTGCCTGTATAAAAAAAGCTTTTAGGGCTTTCAAACTAAAGAATTTATAATGAGTAAATTAGTTATTTTAAGTCATTTTGAGTTGATAACTGTCCAAATGTTATTTACAGATACAAATTTAGAACTTTCACATATAAATTAAAAATTTGCAAAAATTCAAATGGTAAAACTCACAGTTTGTGTTTAGCACTCTGAAATTTTACATTGTTTACAATTTTATTAAATTTAAGACAATTTCAGACTATACACTTTCAAATTTACCGCCATGTCGGGCTGCCCGTAGCTTCCGCGTCTATTATTTTCATTAACAATATTTTTCAGTTTCTTACCTGGAATAAGATTGGCTATCGACGGTGCACTTGTTTAAAATGATTGAATATGCAAATGAATTGTTTATAATCAATAATAGTTGTAAAATTATATGAAATAATTATTTAATATATTACAAAATGGACTAGAAAGTGATAGTTATACTAATTATTTTTCTCCTTAAAAATACATGATAGATTTGAAATTTTAAGAAAGGAATACCTTTTTATCACAAATATGAACTTACAATAAAGTCTCCCTGGTCGAACGAATGGACGCAAGCGTTACGCTACAGCGTAACCATAAAGTAACCCTAAAGTAACCTTGAAGTAATGTCTAATTATATTCAATAAAAGAAACAAAATAAATATATACATTGCTGCAATTATAATTGTACATTAAAGCTTACGTAGGAGATAATGTTGTTATTGCAACAGTTTTATTTTTAGGCGTTAGAAATGAAAAAAACATAGTAGCTGTCATAGAAGTCTGCTAAAGGTGACTTCATTCGGTCCGCGAGGGATAAAATTTTTATGAA
This sequence comes from Belonocnema kinseyi, assembly GCF_010883055.1. NCBI lineage: Eukaryota > Metazoa > Arthropoda > Insecta > Hymenoptera > Cynipidae > Belonocnema > Belonocnema kinseyi. Next base: position 72,894,092 of record NC_046657.1, on the reverse strand, counting down.
TTTCACAATTGTTATTTGTTGTAAGAAATTGATTTGCATATTAAATAATTTTAAATAAACGCGCCAATGATGACCAATCCGTTTGCCTAAGCGACGCATGCGCAGTGCGAAAAGATCCTAAGATTGTGAGAACTCGCCTCAGCAATTATTAGGAAATTTGATTATCAATGGTTGAAACTTTTCTACAATCTTCAGACGAGAACAAAATTTATCAAAATTTTTGTACCATATAACGGTCCGCATACCCGAGCTGCTGCAACCTGCTCTAAGGCCTGAAATATAAAATATTTTTATTTGAAATTCATAATTTTTAAATTTCTGCAGGTAATTTATTCGTGCAATTGAATCTTCTGGCGCCAACCATGCCCAAGTTATGGCTCTGTAGATAGAGAGGTGATACAATAATTAATTTCTTTATACAGAATCAGCTTGGCCACATGAAGAAAGTGCAGTTCATCCTTTTCCCTTCCAACTCTCTGTTAATCATTACGAAAGCTTATATACTCGAGGTCAAGCGATTCCTCTATCGGCAGGTTTTTGTGATGTGGGAATAGATGAAAAAGGCAAGTACATCGTTGGACTAATCACAATTAGAAATATTTTGCTTCCATTTATGGCTCCTGGAGCGAATTCTAATAATCACTATGAAAGAGTTAAAATACGCATAAATGGCGACAATGCCAACGAAATTGTACAAATATCGGAAGAAGATCCTATAAATGAACGATTCCGTGAGCCATTTGAGAAAGAAAACATTCGTTTGGCCGAGGTACTCTAATAATTGAACCTTAAAGACGCTTCTAGGATCTGGGTTTCCAAAATATCGAATTTTTAAAAATTGAATCAGGAATTTTTGAAAAATATTAAATTATAAGCGATACTGAAGTACTCTAGGTTAGATTCCAGAATAGGGGCGTCTCCTCTATTATGGCTGGATTTTTTTTTCAGCAACAAATCGAGTAGTGACTAATCACTCTTCTGTGAGAAGTCTCTAGCACGTGTTTTTTTAAAGGCCAGCTGGAAAAGTGGTTGGAGTTTTTTCATTAAAATAATTTTAAACTTTTGCCTCGTCAAATTGCATCATTTATCGTTCGATTAAAGATTCTAATAGTTTTTTGGCGGGAAAAAATATTTTTCCAGCCCAAACAGAGGTGACGCCGCTATTCTAAAATTGCACTGCACTGCCATTTTTTTGATCTTAATGTGTATTTATATTGTTTATTATTCACGCAATTGCGCATAATACAACTTGCGACAAGATATTTAGGAGGACAAGATCAATATGGATTATAATACCCTTATGTGATGTATTTTCTGATCAATAAAAAATTCAAGTAAACAAATTTTAATCTTTTCTGATAGCCTAATGGATAGTTCGGAACTTTTTGGATTGTTAAGTAGAAATAGGCTATTTCATTAAAAAGCTGGTCTTCAGAAAAGGTTAAGTTCACTAGTCGGCCATATTGGATAATCATTTCAATCCTGACTGATTAAAAAATCGATGTGGCTAGGTCGATTGGCTGGCATTCAATCTTGATGGTTCTTCATTTGACGAGAGTCAGCGAGAATTTACCTAAACGATAAGTCCTTGTCGAATTTGTACTAACAGGGTTTGGTCATCTTCCTGGCATAAATTTTCTTAGGTATTTTCATATCTCTTTTTCTGTTATTTCCATTACCTTGCGATTAAGTATTTTTAAATATATTTTACTTACGGTACTTAGCAAGTAGTTTCACTTTCCTCTATTTATGTCTGTGATCATTTTCAAGTCTATTTCTGTCCTCATCGCTAAGGCCTGTGATTTTTAACTTTCTTTTATGCGTTTCTTCCTTTTCTTCGGCGGTTGATTGAATTTAATTATTTCAGCGTGCATTACCACACATTCTTCATTGAACTTCAGTACCACACACTTCAGTTGCACTCTCAACAATGGCATCCCTTATCATGGTTGATGCGCCCTGTACATCTTTATTTTTTATTAGCTCCTTCCAAGTATCCTTGTCTATCCGTTAGCTTATCTTATTTTGAAAATCCATTCGCACGTCCGGTTTCCGTAGATTCTCAATTTTTGTCAACATTTTTGTTTAGCCTTGTCCCTCTTTTTTCGCCATCCTTGAACTGAGTTTATTTCGACGCTCACATCTACTCCTAGCTCTCTAAGTGTTTAATCCACATCAACGAAGTCAATTACACTGTGGCTATCTTCTCTACACTAGGTTTATTATTATTATTATTATTATTATTATTATTATTATTATTATTATTACACCATTAAGCCATTTCCCTTTAGCCGTAGGCGTGACTCACTCGGTAGGGGAAAGGAGTAGTGTGTGGAAGGGATAGAGATTTTTCAGATTGATCCAGAATTCTCGTGATATTTAAGTAAATAACACGTTCGTTCCGCAACACTGCTCCGACCCAGGTTGCTAATCAATCTCTCTAGCAATCTCCCCAAGCAAAGAATCTTACGAAGTCGTTATGTAAGGTTCCCCACTTGGGTCCATTAGTGGCCAAGGTCTTTCGTTTCAGTCGTCATTCACTCTACTGACACTCTTTTTATTAACTATTTGTCGCCATACTTTCCTGTCCTGGCATACTACTCTAGCTTCTTTTATGTCCATGCATTTTTTTATGCAGGCTCTTGTGTTTCTGTGACTTCTTATGTCTCTTCTAACTAGGGTCTCATTCACACATTTTAACCATTCTTTCCGCGGTCTACCTCTGGGCACGCTGCCATTTACTTTACCTGGATACACTTGTTTCAATAGTCGTTCATTCGGCATGCTCTCAACATGTCCGAACCATCTTAACCGATTTCTTTCCATGTGTCTACTAGCGTCTCTTCTGCACCATATGGATAATTCGATGCCTAAAACAAGTATTTGTAATAAATAAGTCCTTTTTCTAAGCATGAGCTAATCAATCTTTTTCCGTTATCATTTGTTATTATATCTCCAAAATTATTTAGCACCATTTCTGTACCCTGACCTTGAACACCGACCCATCCGTTCATACATTCTAGGAGAATGATTCTTTCCTTATTTTCCCTAACATGCTGACTGGTTCTCTTATTCATAAACAAACCTACTCCTTGTTTTGTGTTAGAAAATACCTTGAATACTAATAAGCCCTTGTGGGGAGCTTTATTTGGTGACTTTCTCAGGCTCATAACTTGAGGTGAACGCCAAAGAGATTGATCAGTAAGATGGTACGGAATTTTTTTAAAATCTTTGTCTTTTGGTAGGAAAATTATTTTTAACGGCAAATTTTACCTTATTATTTAAAACTTCATCATTTATGTTGCAATCTCATCATTTTGGATTCAAATCTTAATACTTTGTAATAAATTAATTACTTGGTAAAAATATTTTTTTCTGGATTAAAAATGTGATTAGTCCATTTAAAGTTAAGAATGTATGTTTAAAATACTAATCTTTCCATGTCGCAATACCTTATTAAAATGCTTCTGACATGTATATAATAATTTCATAAATCTGGATGATTTTTTGGCTTAATTAAAGAAGAAAGAGGTTTTTTAACTTTAAATAACGTGGAAGAACCGATAAGACTGTAACTAGTATTACATAATTTTTAGTATGTTTAGGAATATTCGTTAATTACCGTTTCACCAAATTCCTTAAAAGTGGGTTTCCTTTATTGAAAAAAAAAATGAAAACCGCGATTATCATTTTATTTTTTACGTTGGTGATTTTCCCTAATCTCACAGGCAAGTGTAATAATATCTATAACTTAAGTTGCATTAGTAACACAGGCACACAAAAAAAATGGGCTGTACTAAATAATGGACCAAAAATGCTCTACGCCTTACCGTTTTTCTATTAGATTGCAAAAAATTACCCTTAAACCTGGAAATTCCACTGTGAGGTAGATCAGCATTAGGAATTCTTCTAAAAATGATGGCGAGGTCAAACAATACCTTTAAAACGGAAAACTCCCTGTAAGTGGGACCAGCATTAGGAAACCGACTTAAAATCACTACAAAGTCCAAAATACATTTATTTTGATGCGCTGAAGCAATACCCGGGGCTAGCATTACTTTGCTCTTCCTTCCATCGCCATAATTTTTGTAAATCGATAAAAACACCCTTAAAAACTAAAAATTCCCTATAAGGGGGATCAGCATAAGGTATAAATGCAGAAAACAATTAAAAATTACTAAGACACAATACATATGTAATTTCATGCGCTGAAGTCGAATCTGGGACCATAACTGCTCCATCATGCCCGTTCTTTAATCTCGAAAAACCTGCTTACAAACAAAAATTCTACGAACTCTTTTGTCTTCAAGCGATCTATGTTGAATATTTTTTTCTCTTTTAATCAGCTTGGTTGTATTTCTCTTTTCAGCGTCCAACATAAACCTGTCATCAAATTAGCGTCCCACCTTCTAAATTTTTGCGTATGATGTTTTAACTATGGCTGGATATCTTTTCTCTCTTGCCATTTTTCTATGTTTAGTGTTTCTCTCTAGCTCTACTTTGACAAACTCAAACACACACACACACACGCAATACATGGGAATTTTGTATATCCTGTTCGCTCTCCAAGAAAGATAGTTGAAATCTTTAGATTTCCACAAACTTTCCACTTTTATCCTGAGTACTTTAGTTTGTCCAACACTATTTTTAACCATCGTACGTTTCTTTTAGCTTTGTTTAGCCTAAATTAATCCACTAATCCTTTCATGCATGTACAATATGCCAATTAAGGTTTCTTATCTTTAGCGTCGAATTTTCAAAACTCTTCTTGTCTATTACGACAAACATAACCTTCAGTTCCTTTCGACAACAAGTTTCTATTTTTCAATTCTTCGGCTAGATACTCGCCAGCATCTCTGGGTAGTCCTAATTCCCTCATAAGATCAGTCAATTCTTTCTAAGTAAACGTTTGCGTAGTCTTATTTTTACCTACTGTTACATATTTATCTTCACTATCACTTTTACTTTCTTGGTCCTTGTCAGTTAAATATGCTGAAATTGTTGTAGGTCTTTCTACAGAAGGAACATTGACGTATAAGATGTTTGGTTTAATACTTGAATTAGGATCTCCTTTTTCGGTGATAAGGAAATAGCAAGCTTTTTAAAATTAAGGTTTAGGCCATATCATATTGGTCTTTGTGAATTTTAACTGATCTGATTTTCGAGTTTTGTTTCATTTTGCTAACATTATTTTGCAGTGAACACATACTATATGATGTACCCACTTCATACCTTCATTTAATACCTAGATACAAAATCAATCTTTAGAAATAGATTAGAAAATTTGAGATAAACTTCTTCGGTTTCTACGAACTTCAAATTTCCCACAAACATAGCAGAACTCATCGCATTTATCATACTCATGGGTAGTAGAGTGGTTTCTTGTAGCATTATACTCTTTAGAGGCAAATTTTAACACCAATGCAGAAGGGCGGTTACTTGATGATGACAAATGGAGCTCCAAATCCCTGCATTGTAACGTGTTTTTTGTCTGTGCCTGCCATGACGGCATGAACGCAGGGACTCTGCCAGCATGAACCTGTAAGCAGGACAGCTCCATGCCCTAGTGGCAGATACAGGCTATAAAATAGGCTTAAAAAAGAATACAGTAGAAAGTGAATTTTCGTTTTGGAGGGTGGTTTCTTTTGCGACTATCCACCCCGGATTCAGAGTAAGCGTATCAAATTACATATATGCTGGGCTTTGTACTCATTTTCAGACGTCTTCCAAATGCTGATCAACTTTACAGTAGAATTTTTCGTTGGTAAGGTTCCCTTCTGGCTATTTACTAAAAAGTGAAGACGGGTGAGGGTCGATTGAACAATTCTGGCCCCGCATTTCCAATCAGGGCAACAAACTCGTATGGTTTTGCATTTATTTTTAGACGGTTTCCTAAAGCTGGTCCTCCTTACAGTGGAATTTTCGGTTTCTAAGGATGGTTTTGTGCAATTTGTAAATATGGGAAAGTAGGTTCGGAGGTAAGTGGAAGGTGATAAATCAATTTGTTCCTTATTTAAATTTGGTGCATCAAATTACGTCTAGGTTGGGTCTCGCAAACATTCTTATACGCTTTCCTAATGCTGATCCACCTCACAGTGGAATTTTCGGTTGTTTGAAAATTTTATAAAAAGCGGTGTTGCGTGAAGCAGTTCTGGCCCCGAACTCAGTTTTAGCATTTCACAATACATAAGAATTCATAGGTCTTGTCTATGGTACCGGGCACTTCTTTTTTGTGTGCCTGTGTCATTGCAGTTCATTTATTTTATTTTCGAAATCTTTTAAATTACTAGCAGAGCTGTAACTAGCCTTTTTAAAATGTTTTAAATGCAGCCGAACTTAATTTTGCGCCCTGCTTTAGGACTGACAGTCGGTTCTAATTCAGGCTCCCCTAACGTGAATAGTCAAAATTACTGTCAAGGTCAGAGATACCTTGCAGGCGCATTCGGCTGTACGAAAAAATCCGAACAGTCTGATCGGCTTCTGTTGGCTTCATTAATCGGAGCCCAACTGTTGGTGGTGGCACGCCCACTATCGTGATTATACGTTATGTAAGCGGGTGTTCTTCACGTTCGAGAGTAAACTGACGCAACGTCATGACTGGATTGTATTAACATCTGTTGTTGAGATATTATAAAAATTCCGAAAAAACTCGTTAATATTTTCACGTCCGTAGCAATCTGATAAATATATTTTTTCTAAAATCCCTTAAATTTGATGAAATCCCTAAATATTTATGAATACCGTAAAAATCACTAGAAGATATACTATGCATACCTTTTTAAAATTTATTTTAAATTTTCTAAAATGCTATGAAATTATATGAAAAGACTTGGAAATCTTCTAATCCTGTTAAATTTCTTAGCATTTTTTAAAGTTCTATTCATATTTTGAAATTGTTTGAAATAACTTGAAATTAGTAATATCCATTAAATATTGCGGTTTAAAAAATTGAAGTTTTAAGGTTGAAACTTCTTCATTTAAAGTAATCTAAACTAAACTACAACTAAAAGACTTTCAGTTGAACTCATTCGAATTAAAAAATTGGAATTTAGAATATTACAACCCTTTTCATTCTGAAGTTTTGTATTTAACAGCTAAATAATTGAAATGTATGATCAAATCTCTTTACATTTTTAAACTGAGCAATTTAAAATCAAGTGTCGTTAAAATGAATAACTCAAAATTTTTATAAACTGAACAGTTAAATGATATTAGGTTAAAAATATAAATCCAAGCTATAATTTTCGAGCTTATAAATTTTATATAAACGGAAAAAAATTATTTAACAGTTCAATTATGTTCATTTAAGTGGTTTCATGCTAATGATTTTCCAACTGTTATTTATGCATAAAAAGTTAGTACTCTTATAAATTAAAACTGTACATTTTTATTAAATTGAAATTGTAAAATTAAACTTATATTAAGTACTCTAAAATCTTACATTGTTTAAAAGTTTATTGAATTTGAGACCATTTTTAGACTATACACTTTTAAATTTACTGCATGTCGGGCGCCCTGTAGCTTTCGAATCCGGTTTTTGCTTCGAGGCAATTTTTTAGTTTCTCACCTCGGACAATAATTTATTCACGCCGTCTCGTAATTCAAAAATAAAGTCGTGATCCATAATTAACATTAATCAAATTTAAGGTACCAGATTTAAAACAAAAGTTAACAACTTGGTGCGCGGATAATTAATGTTTTAGAAGACAGTACATAGGACTGTTTATTTATTTAATCCCTTGTGTGTTCCTAACCTCAAGTCACCACGTGGTCTCCGGCAGTGCTCCAAATCCTGGGATCTTTTTGCAACGCACATTCTTCTTATTAGCATCGGAATTGTTTATCGCTGGCGCGATTATTTGATAATAATTATTTAATTTCGCTTTTTGAAAATGAGCAATCGATTTCAAATTATTTTAAATAAGCTTACCAACGGTAACCAACAAATCGATCAAATAATAAACAATAATTAAAACTTAACTCCAATTTTCAGACGACAATCTGTAACTTGATTTGACTATTAGAGTTCAAAGTCTTCTTTTCGATGAAGCAATTCCTCACCCTGAGTAACATTTTAAAACCGTTTAGTAGCGCCCTGAACAGAGGTGAAAACAAGACAACCATAGTTAAGGCTCTGTAGATAGTTAGTTAATACAATAATTAATTTCCTATTTATAATTTTTTATATAGAATTAGTTTACCCACATAAAGAAGAAGCAGTGCATCCTGTGCCTTTCCGACTTTCGGTTCATCATTTCGAAAATTTGGATAGCCAAGGTCAAGCTTACGCTTTATCGCCAGGTTTTTGGGATGTAGGAATAGATGAGACAGGCAAGTACATCATTGGACTAATCGCAGTTAGAGGTCTTTTACTTCCATTTATGGCTCCTAGAGCGGATTCTAATAATCAATACGAAAGAGTTAAAATACGCATAAATGGAAACTATGCCAACGACACTGCACCAATATCGGAAGAGGATCCTCTAAACGAAAGATTTCGCAAGCCATTTGAAAGGCAAAACATTCGATTGGCCGAGATACTCTAATGATTCAATTTCAAGGGGATCTTTTAGTTTTGACGTTTCAAAAATCGATCTTTTTGCATGTTTTGAATCTAGAAATTATCAGGAACGTTCCTGGCAGAGCCGATCAAATCGTGGAATTTTCTAATCATGTGTTATTTCATCATCATGTTCAGCAGACATGCCGCTTGGTTAGGACGCCAGATTTAAAAGAAAAATTTATTTTATTTTTTATTTTTCTAGCCTTTATACTTTTTAGCACGAAAAAGAGTGTTAAAAGTAGGCCAGTTTTAAAGATCTCTAAATTTTCAAAAATCCTTATTTCGTGAGCTAGCTAATGTAATCATCAGCAGAGCCCTATTGCACTTTTTCTTGTTTCCGGTAATCTAAATAGCTGAAGGCTTACGACACATTCGACAGTGACATTTTTGCAGAAACGCGGTCATAGACACTCTAAAGTCACGTGCGTAGAAAAAATTTTTTTAAACGTCAATTTGTTCAGAGTCGAAGAATATATCAATAAGTAGCAAAAAGTTGTTTTCAGATATCATGTGTAGTTTCTTTGCAGCAAATTAAAAAAAAATAAGCTCGAAATCGTTCGAAACTCGAAGAACCCTTCAAAGTACAGTGGGACTCGTCGGCCTAAGTACTTGCAGGCTGCACTTGCAGTTCGGTGAGAAATTTTTTAAATTAGGATTTGTATCCTACATGTATCCAGAGCACGCGATTCTGTTGGAATTAGTGGTGAAAACATACTGTATGCAATTATGAAGAAACCCTGAATCTTGATTAATTAAAAAAAATGTAACAAATTTCAAAAGTATTACGCATCAAAATTCGCGTGTATTTTTATAATCTTCATTACTGTAATTACATATCAGTTCAGCATTGTAAGCGAAAAATATTAAATTATAAGCGATATTGAAGCACTTAATTTTTCAACTTTTTTGATAAAGAATTAACAGAGTTACAGCATTTGTAAAATTCAATAAAACAAACGAAAATGAACATTTCAAACTAAACAACGCACGATATTAAAAAGGTAAAAAGAAGGAAGGGGTTTTTCTTTAAAAGCTCTAGAATATTAATACAACAGCCTTTGGAATTTTTCGGAAAAATCAAAAGCTCACATTTTTTTACCAACGCTTCTGGTTTCATCGACAAAAAAAAAATAAAACATAAATAATTCCATTATGCTGTCAAATTATGCATGGTAGGAAAAATGATGAACAGATATAAATCGTCAACCTAAAAAAGATCTACGAATCTGAAATGAATCACTTTTTGATAGAGAGAGAATTTTTTTCCATGAAGTCCAAGGAGCTTTAACGAAAGAGAATTCACAATCGTTAAATTACAGTTATCGATGCGCTGAGCTTTAATTTTAGAAAGTCTATGCACAAATATAGAGGAATTACAAAGAAAAAGTGCGAATCACGAGATAAATATATTATAGAGCGCGCTGCAAACTGGTTAGCGAAGCGATTCCTACGTGAACATGTGCATGCGCAGCGTGCAGATTTAAAAAAATAATATTCCCTTTCAATAATGTTCAAATGATGCGTTTTTTCTGGAATTTTTACCTACTTTTTACTGAGTGTATGATAATTGTTATTAAAATTTAATAAACATAATTTTTGGACAAATTATTATAATTTATAACTATATTCTCATACATTAATGCTAGACGTTTGCGTCTTTTTCCGAAATATTAAACATTTTTTTCCACTTCATATTCAAGACAAGGTGAAAATTATTGACATTTACCAATCATAATTGTTTAAACAAGTTATAATTGTTTATAACTGTCTTGCCCAATCATAATGATAAATAGTCGCGGTTTTTTCTAAAATTTACAACTTATTTGTAACATTTCATTTAAATTGAGAAAATAATGAATTAAATTCCATATGAATAATTGCTTAAACACTTTGTTAATATTTATGATAATTAAGGTCACCAAACATAATAATTGCAATAATCAAATCAGTTTAAAAAAATTATTATTCAAACGATTTATTATTATTTGAAAAAATATTTGCTTGATACAATGCTGGGAAAATAAAATTTTTTTCTGTAAAAATTTCCACTTTTGTTACACTTTTCAACTAGAGTGAGGGAATAATTATTTAAGTTAACAAACAATTGCTTAAATAAATTATTATTATTATCATTTATAAAAATCTTGTCCTATATTAATGCTGGATTGTCGCGCTTTTTCTTGTTATTTTTTACATATTGTATACTTTTTAGTAAGTGCCATAAGAACTAATGCGTGCAACAACCATAATTTTTAAATAATTTATTATGGTTTCTAACAATCCTTTATTAGACTAAATTTAGAAAATTGTGAGTTTTTCTGGAATTTTCAGTTTTCTGTAACTTTCAGTTAGGAACAAATAATAAATAGTCATATCGATATTATTTCAAACAAAAAAGCTTTGGGTAATTATTCAAAGTAAAATTTACATTTAATATAACCTATGTACAAAATTAGAAGCATATTCGAAATTTTTGTTTTATTTCAGAAAATGAAGTGTCTAATTGTCCTTATTTTTATTATTTATTTTTATTGTTGTTTTACTCTAAAAACTTTTTTGTGCTCTGTCCTGAACTGAAAATTTGATCCTTCCATGCTCTTCCTGGCATAAATACCTCCTCCCAATAATTCATATCGATCACCGCTCATTTATAAATTTTTTTTTGCTTCCTTCAAAGTATTTTTATATTTTGCACAAAGACCTGTGCTTCTCAATTTTCTTTTATGAGCTTCTTTTATTTGGCGGCTAGTGCTGCTTGAATTTCGTTATCAAACCATGCATCACCAGACATTCTTGCTACAAGTGCAGTACCACACACTTTAGCCGCATTCTTAACAATGACAGTGTGGATCATAGTTTCTGTAGATTCTTAATCCTGTTTCACGTTTGTTTTATTTTCTTAGTCCTTTTTTTTCTGCTTCTTGAACTAAGTCTATTTTAAAGGCTAAAAGGTAATGATCAGTATTGCATGTGGAGCCCCTCATGTCCCTTGTATCTTTTATTAGCACTCTTAGTCTTTCATTCGCAACAACAAAGTCAATTATGCTGTGAATTTCACATCACCTAACAATCAAACTGATTTCTTGACTACCATGCTAGTTACTGTCTTCACGGGACCATAATTCAAGTCCGCCTTCAAGCACACCATTTTTTATGTTTCTAATCTCGCATCCTTTTTTCTTTTTTTCATTCAAACATAAAATATCTCGCTTCCTTACTTGCATAGGTTCTTGAAATTCTCATACCTTATTATCATCCACTCCTCTAGCATTGCAAACACTTAGTCTCCATTAATCGGATGAAGATCTAGACCTTTACTTTTAGCGGGTCAATAATAAACCAAGTGATTGGTTCGATATTATGCAAGGTGTTAGCCAAACACGCGTTATGTCCGCAGTGCTATTCATGATATTTATGGACAGGTGTCTAAGAATGGCCCTCTGCGAGAAGGGTGTGACACTCAAGATAGTGAGGGTACGTGGGTTTCCTCTCGCAGATGATAAGGTTATTATGGCAGAATTAATCGAAGGCTTACAAACGATGTTGAACAAACTAAATACAAGGATAAACAACATAGACCTACAAAATAGCCCAAATCAAACAAACATTGTAGTGTTTTATAAGATAGTTTGGGTATGTTGAGAGAATGAAAAATTAACGACTTACGAAACAAGTGTATCAACGTAAAGTAAAGGACAATGTGCCTAGAGACAGACGGCTGAAAAATACTCAGAATGTGTAATAAGACCCTAATTTGAAGAGACATAAGCAGCCAAAGAAAAATAATAGCTTGCATGCAAAGATGCATGGACGTAAATGAAGCTAAGGAAATTACGTCTAAAAAAAAAACAGTTTGGAGAATAATGGGCCCAAACAGGGAGCCTCGGGATAACTTTTAGAGGCCCTTCACCGGGTAAGTCTCGCTTACCCCGGAAGGGAAATGTCATAATGGTATGATAATAAATAATAATAATAATAAAATTAAAATTTTCACCTAAAAAGTCATCTTTCTAATTATTGTTTAAAAATATCTTTTTGCAGAAAGTACAACCATTTTGTTGAAAATAAATCATAATTATTAATTAAGTTCGAATTTCATCTCTTTGGTCACAAATTTAACTATTTAAAAAAAATCATTTTTTAAATAAAAAGTTTTTTTTCTAAATAAAAAATGTAATGAGCGAATTATAAGTTAAGAATGTATCTATAAAATACAAATCTTTCCATTACGCAATGAATTAATGAGTTATTCTTGTCCCTCTGAGTTGTATATGAGAATGTCATAAATCTGAAGTTATTTTAAGGCGTCATTGTCGGAGCAGCAGAGGATTGAAACACAAATAATGTAGAAAACCGATAACAGTGTGACTGGTATAACATAATTAAAAATTTTTACAGAATATTTTTTAATTAGAGTAATAACAGATTCTTAAAAGTGGGTTTCCTTTATTGAAAAAAAAATGAAAACTGTGGTTACTATTTTGTATTTCACCTTGGTGATTTTCCTTAATCCTTTAGGCAAGTGTAATATTATCTATAATTGAAATTCGTTTAATAATTTCAGATAAATTATTTTCGAATTTGTTTAAATTACTGGCAAAGCCGTAACTAGCCTTTTTTAAATTGTTTAAATACAGTCGAACTTGGATTTGAGCCCGGTTTTGGGACTGACAGTCGGCACCAATCCAGACTCTCTGAACGTGAGCCGTCAGGGGCGTATCTTATCAAGGTCAAAGAGGTACCGTATAGTTGGCTTCAGTCATCGGAGATCCACTGATGGAGGATGCGAACTTGCTATTATGCTTATGTGTCATTCAAACGTGTATTCTTTCCGCTTGAGAGTGAACTGACGCAACTTCGCGAGGCAGTTATCCAGCTACACCGTAACCTCTAAGCTCCTGTTATTTCACGCATTTGTCAATTTTCGGAAGGCTTTAATCTAGGGCGCTTAAATCCAAGTTCGATTGTATCAACATCGGTTTATGAGATTCTGTAAAAATTCTGCAAAAGCTTTTTAATATTTTAGCGTCTCTCGAAATCAGTTTTTTTTTTAATTTTGCTAAAATATATATTTTTTTGAATTACCATTAAAATTTCACAATCTTTTGAAAGAGTATGAAATTCATATTATCCATTAAATCTTGTGAATAAAACAAAACCAAAATTTGTTTCTAAAGCTAAATTTAAAATCTTAAATGTTGAATATTATAATATTTTTCATTCAGAATTTGTTTATCCAGTCGATAAATAAATTACATGAGTGAAAAAAGTTGTCAATACTTTTAAGCTGAAAAATTTAAAATCAAAAGCCGTTGAACTGAAAATTTTTAATCAATTGAACAGTTTAAAAGATTTCTGGTTAAAAAGTAGGATTCCAAGCTATCATTGTCAATGTTATAAATTCAAGAATCAACCAACAAATTAGAAAATGGTCTAAATTATGTCATTTAAAGCAATTTAAAATTACACACTTTCAAATGTACCGCCATGTTTGGCGACCTCTATTCTCCGCCTCTGGTATTTGCTTTGACATTATTTCTTAGTTTCGTACCTCGAACAAGAATTTACTAACGCTGTCTCATAATCGGTATATAAGATCGGAACCCATCAATAAAATCAACCTAACTTCAGTTAGTAGATTGAAAACACAAGTGAACAACTTAGTGCGCGGATAAATTAGATTTGAAACAAAATGAACAGTGTTGTATATTCATGCAATCCTTTCAGTGTTCCTAACCTTAAGTCATCAACTCGTCTCAACCAGTGCTTCAAATACTGGGATCTTGTAATGCGCATGCGTCGCGTTAGCATTCGGGTTAGTTAACGCTGGCGCGCTTATTTGAACTGATTAAATGTACAAATCAATTGCTTACAACCAATAATAATCGTAAAATTATTTATAATAATTATCATACTGCAAAGTTAATTTTAAAAGTAGAGTTTATGATATTAATTTGATTTTACTTCTTAAAAATAAATAATTGATTTGAAATTATTAATTTTTTTCAAATTTCTACGTTACCTTTCTAACACCAATATAAATTAAAAACAAATTTTAATATCTTTATGCATTTAAAGTTTTTCCTTTTGTGAAAAATGTATTTATTTATTTAATCATTCTGAGTGAGCGCCGTAACGACAAATTAATTCGGTTTTCGAAATGACGCATAATCAATGCGAAAAGATCTCAGAATTAGGAGCACTGTTCTCAGAAATTACTAGGAATTTTTTTTCGAACCAAAAAATTACTGCATTTGTTTAGGTAATTAAAATGTGGAATCAAATACTCTTGAACCCAGAGAAAAGGCACGGGCAAGACCTTCCCAGTTACGGCTCTGTAAATAGTTACTGAATACAATAATTAATTTTCTACTTATAATTTCTTTATACAGAATCAGCTTGGCCACATGAAGAAAGTGCAGTTCATCCTTTTCCCTTACAACTTCCTGTTTATTATTTCGAAAGTTTATATAATCAAGGTCAAGCTATTCCCTTATCGGGAGGTTTTTGTGATGTAGGAATAGATGACAAATGCGAGTACATCATTGGACTAATCACAGTTAAAGATCTTTTGCTTCCATTTTTGGCTCCTAGAAAGGGTT
This sequence comes from Belonocnema kinseyi, assembly GCF_010883055.1. Classification (NCBI taxonomy): domain Eukaryota; kingdom Metazoa; phylum Arthropoda; class Insecta; order Hymenoptera; family Cynipidae; genus Belonocnema; species Belonocnema kinseyi. Next base: position 72,878,927 of record NC_046657.1, on the reverse strand, counting down.
CTATTAATCGCTATGAAAGAGTTAAAATACGCATGATTGGCGAAATTTCCAAAGAGATTGTACCAATATCAAAAGAAGATCCTCTAAATAAACGATTCCGCGTGCCGTTCGCAAAAAATAACACTCGTTTGGCCGAGATACTCTAATAATTCAACCTCTAGTGGGTCTTCTAGTATAGAGTTTAAAAAAATATATTTTTTTCCATGTTTGGAATCTACAAGTTATCAAAAATGTCCCTGGCATAGCCAATTAAATCGTGGGATTTTAGAGTCATGTTTTATTGCATAATTTATTTTTAACGGTCAGAAGACAAGCTTTTCTGCAACTATAAATTTTTCAAATCTGCACACCCTGCACGAGCTGGAAAAATAGGTTTTTTTTTAGATGCGCGATCAAGGACTCTCCAAGATCAAGAAGTGAAAACAAATTTTTGTGTCATTTTTTGAATTTGCGGAATGTATCAATAAATAGCAAACCCCCGTTTTCAGATATTATGATTAGTTTCTTTGCAGTAAATTTTCAAAAATAAGGCTCAAAATTGTTCGAAACTAGAAGATCTTCTTAAGAGTACAGTGGGACTCATCGGCCCATGCATATTCTATGTATAGGCCGCACTAGCATTACGGTGAGTCATTTTTTAAATTAAAATTTAAAATCTAAGTGTATACAGTGCACGCATTTTGGTTGCATTTAGTTGTAAAATTATACCGTATGAAATTAGAAAAAATCATGCTTCTGGTTTCACCTTTTTTTAAAATTTTAACAACAAATTTCAATACATATCATGTATATGAGCTTGAGTCTATTCTTATCATTTTTGTGGCATTTTGCCTCAACGCCTGATTTTTCGGGCCTATATTTAAAATAAAATATTACTAATTTGTTAGTTAAGTTGCAAAATGACAAAAACATGATTCTTATATTTTTATTGCCAACATGTTTTTGTTTATTGATCAATGTTTAAATAAACTATATTGATTTCATTAGTAAATTACGTAAAAATAATAATTAGTTGTGACGATTATCAATTCTCTTTTTGTTATAAATCAATTTTATTGAAAAAGTTTACTTTCTTTTCATTTTAAGAATATTATCACGCCCTAGAAGATTGATTTTTTTTTAGAAAATAGGAGAATTTTTCAACGAATTACATAAGTTTTTTCGTAAATAGTTAAATTTTCAACCAAAATAATAATTTTTTAACAGAATTTTTAAATTCAGAACGAAGTAATTCGATTTTCAGTTAAATAATAATAATATTATTTTCAACCAAAAAGAAAAGTTTTCAACAAATTCCATGAATCTTCAAGCGAAATTAGAATAGGTTATTTTTTTAAGAATACAGAAACTTTTAATTTTCAGTAAAATATTTAGTTTTTTAGTTGAAAAATCAATTTATTCATTTTTACTCAAGGAGATTAATTTTTTGCAATAAAGATCCAAAGTGTATGCATCTTTAACCTAACAGTAGAACTTTTGAATATAAAGATGTATTTTAAACCAAAAATTAAATAATGAAAAGTATGTATTTTGTTGAAAGTTTGTTGTTGTTGTTAAACTCATATTCTCTATTGAAAATTTGTCTTTTTTCTTGTTGAAAACTCAGTTACTTAGTTAAAAGTTTCATTAAATTATTAAAACTTACTTTTTTTGGTTGGATTTATTTTTTTCTTGCAAATATTTGTTTTTTCTTTTTTCTTGCCTAAAAAATCTTTCTAGATGGCAATAAGGTTAAAAAATAATGATTGTTGAAATTATTTATTATTATTTGTAATAATATTTTTGTAGAATAATGCTATAAACTTGCACTTTTTTCTAGAATTTTCCACTAATGGTCTACTCTTCAGTTAATATTGAGATTATAATTAATACAGGTTAACAACGATAACCATTTAAATAATTTATTATGGTTTATAAATATCTTCTCTTCTTTAAATAGCAGGTTTTCAAAAATTTTTAGTTTTCTTTGAATTTTTTTAGTTAGGAATAATGAATAAATATTAATATCAATATTAATATTAAAAAGGCTCTCAGTAATTACTTTAAGTAAACTTTAAATTTAATATAATCCTGATCTCAAATTTAAGGTACATTCCAAATTTCTGTTTTGTTTCAGAAAAAATATTCACAAAAAAGAAAGAGATAGTTTAGAAAAATTATTTTTTCTATTGTTGGTAAAAAGTTTAATATTTGACACAAATTTTAATATTAATTGTGATGATAATAATAATAAGTATTATTTCAATTAGCGCTGAAAATTCGAAAAACCAAATTTTTTACTTAATTCGAAAAATAAAAAGTAAAAAAATAAAACGTTTTTATTTCTTCTATAAAATACAAATCTTTCCATTGCGCAATGAGTTGTTTTAGTCCTTATAAATTGTATATAATAGTGTCATAAATCTGCGGCAGATTTTTTAATTTATTGTATAAAAAATACAATTAATGAAATACAAACAATGTAGAAGGTGCAATGAGGTTGTCACTAATGTGATATAAATGACATTCTTAAAGAAGATTCCTTCGTTACACTGTTATTCAAGTTTTTGAAGATTTGTTTTCGTTCATTTAAATAAGAATGAAAGTCATTATTTTTATTGTGTGTTTTGCCTTAATGCATTTACCTAATCATATAGGTAAATATAAAATTATTTATAATATAAAAATATTTTTAATTAAAACCAAATATTTGAATTTTTAAGCAAAGAGAATAATCTTAATACCAACCACAAGGAATTTTCAACGAATTACGGAAATTAAAAAAAGAGCAAGTTTAAACATGAAATTGAATAGATCAGTTTTTTATCAACAAACATTAATTTTTAGTAAAAAAGCGAATTCTCTAAAAGAAAATTGAATTTTTCCAAAAATTTTAATTTTCTACCAGATTTTTAAACTAAAAATGTATTTCAAAACATTAACTTATAAGTATCCATAAAGAAAATTCAAAGAAAATTTTAAAAGCCTCTTTTAGTTGAGAAAGTATAATCACAAAAAAGAAAAAGATTATTTAAATATTAATTCTATCTATTTTTCCATTATTATTTGTTCGTAAATAAAAAGTCAGAACAAGGCTAAGAATTGAAAAATAAACCGCAAATTTTTGTAAAAATTATCTAAGATAGTCATAAACAATATTAAGTTGTTTTAACAATCATGTATATTGACTTGCATTAATTTTTACTAAACTTATATATAAGTGGGCAAATGTTAAAAATTGAAGAAAAAACCCCAACTTTTTAGAACTGATGAAAGAGAAAGTAGTTATAAACGATAAAAGTTAGTTCTAAGAATTATGTTTGCTTAATTGAACTATTCTTCAGCTAATAAGGACTGAATAAGATCTAACCATACGGTCTGGCCTGAGCCTAACCAAAAAAAAGTTACACTTTTAACCAGACCTAGGCCAGACCAGACAGTTTTCCTTAATTCGTCGCTAGACACTAACTAATTTAATTTCATGAAAGTAACCCACTAATGATTAGTAGAAAATTGCTCATTTAATTCTTTGAAGTATTCTCTAATTGATAAGATATAATAAGAGAAATAATTGTCTTCTTATGTTTTCTATGCACAGAATTAGCTTGGCCACATAAAAAAGATGCAGTGCATCCTTTTCCCTTACAAGTGGCTGTTCGCTTTTTCGAAGGATTATTGACTCCAGGTAAAGCTTACCCTTTAGCACCCGGCTTCTACGAAGTAGGAATAGACGAGAACGGCGAGTACATTATTGGACTCCTTTACCGTGGATATTTGATTCCATTCGTGGCTTCCATCGATGATCTTCACCATTCCTTCGGAAGAGTTAAAATACGCATAAGTGGTAACAATGCCGACGAGGTTGTACCAATAACAAAAGATGATCCTTTGAATATTCGATTCCGTCAAATATTCGGGAGAAAGAATATTCGTTCTGCCGAGATAACCGAATAGTTCTACTTTAAGAGTATACTAGGACTCGTCGACTCGATACGGACCAGGTCTACGCTTAAGGATTTCGATGCGACCAGTTTCGATCCAAAACGTCCTTATGTATACGACACATACAAATAGTATGCATGGGCCGCACTAGCAGTAGGGTAAACCAAGTTAGAAACTAATCCTGGCTCTGGTTTTGTTTTTAAAAGAATTATAACGAAAAATTTCGATACATATCATGTGCAGTAGTACCCGTCGGATCGGAACTCGTCGACTCGAAATCCACGGAGGAAAGCACCCCACTCTTAAATTTCTTCGCCAATCATGATAGGTAGGCGCACGCACTCACAGATACGTTACTACCCTGTAGTAAGGGACGAGTCAAAGGTGTTGTGGTGGGGGAGTTGGAACGAAAGTTGGAGCCAGCGGTAGAAGGCACGATGTCTTCAAACGCGACAAACACAAACATATCGAAGGTACCGAAGCGTGAAGCCATAGCAAATTTGAATAACTGTGCAGTATCTGTTATTGGAACGGCAGTACCGCTCTCTTCTCGCTCGACCAATCCGCACTCCGCTCCCTGTGATGCGACAAGTTCCGATCCGAAGAGTCCTATTGTATATACATTAGTGTTTATTTTTACAATTTTTATTATCTACATTATTTATTAGATTAGCCTTTTTAAAAGAAAATATTATCCTATAGGCGGTCCTTGAGCACTTTAATTTAATAATTTGTATCTATATTTGGATTGTTCATTATTTATGCAATCGCACAGAATTAAATTGAAAAGAAACGTATTTTTAAGAAAAGGAATTCTTACGGTTTATATTATACTTAGATGATAGATTTTAGAGATCAATAAAAAATACTGTGAACTAATTTTTATTTTTCCTGAACACCTGACTTTTGAAACACTCTGCTTTTTGGGCTATCAAATGTTAAGAGGCTTGTTTACGAGATATTGGTCCTTAGGAAATTCCTGGGCTCAAATTTCTTATAGGATTTAAAATTTTCTTCTCTGAAATTGACATCGTCGTACGTAAAAGTGACAATTAATCATTATAATTATCAATTTTGTTTGTTATAAAATACATTCTATTAAGAAATTCATTTATAGCGCATTTTCAACAACAAAACAAGTTTCTTCTGCTGCGGAAGCAGTTTGTTGCATCTCAAGAATATTATCGTGACCTATGAGATTAATTTTCTATCAAGACAAACAAATTTGAAAAAACATTGATCAATTTGAAACGAAACCGATAAATCCAAAAATTAAAGAGATACATTTTTGAAAAAATGGTATAGCTGAATTTTCAGTAGAACAAATTAATTTTTAACCAAAAAAAATCTCAATAAAGTAGTTCAACTTTGAACTAAGAAGTTCCACTATTAACTATGAAAAGAATTTTTGAAACTAACAATGGAATAGATATATAATTAGTTGAAAAGATTAATTTTTTTTAATGGTCAATTTTTAACCAAAGAGATGAATTTTTATCTTCACTTGTTCCTAACTAAAAAGTCAGAGAGAAGATAAAAGTTAAAATGAAACACTGCTTTCTGGCGTTACTCTAGGAGAACAATATTGATAAGTTCTGTCAAAAATCATTTTTGTTAGTTATTTTTATTTTAGTTAATTAAAAATAGCTTAACTTTGGCTTAAAAATTAAAAATAGGTTAAAAAGTCCGGAAAAACTGAGACTTTCCAACTCTGGTCTAAGAGAAAATATCTGAAAACATTAATAAATCTTTAGAACAATTAATGTAAATAATTATTATTTACAAAAAAGAAATCATTAATGTATTAGAAACAATGTAAACTAAATAAAATAATTTTAAACTATAATTAGCGTTAAAAACTTGCAAACCCAAATTTTTCGCCTATGTGGTCTCTTGGGACTTTGTAAAAAACACGTATGAGGGTTATATTAGAAAAGTAATAATTCAATAGTATTCTATAACTAATTTGAAACAGCAATTTTGAGCTTTAACTCAGTACACCTAATATTGACGATTCTGAATAAAATTGAGGAAACAAAATTTTTTCCCAATGGGAAATACATGCTTAACCTTATCGGGTTGCGAAACCTCTAAACGTATTTTTCTTAATGTGTTTATTTTGTCGTATGTTTAAAAAAAATAGGGGCGATATGCATTGAAATTTGAAAAAAGTGATTTTGAACATTTCTTTCATCAAAAAGTCAAACTTTATCATGTCTTTCAAACAAATCCTTATCTTCCCATCACGTAATAAGTTATTTTTGTCTTTTAAATTATACTCGTATGTGTTTTACGATTTTATTGTAGAGAAGCAAATATAATGAATTACAAATAATGTAAAAGGACCAATAAGATTGTGACTCGTGTACACTAAAAATTCGGAAAGAGATTCTTTTGTTGCTATTATCGAAATTTTAAAAAGGGTTTTTCCCTTATTGAACGAAAATCAAAACCATGATTGCTATTGTATATTTTATCTTTATTTTTTTCCCTAATCTAACAGGTAAATATAATATTTTTTAAAATTCCAATTTCCCTGATTGAATTCCTTTGAAATTGTTAAAGTCGTTAAAAATAAGGTTTAAATGTTGTGAAATTCTTTGAAGTTGCTTGAAAAATTTGAACTTATGCATTATATTATTAAAAAATAAGTGAAAAAACCGGGCCTCCGTGCAATCTTGGTCTGACTGATTCAATTATAGAAAATCAAGCCAATTATAGTTGGTAGAAAACTACTGCAGTAGGATACGTCGGATCAGGACGGACGCTTGGCGTGTGCTGTCACCATGCGCGCATACGTCTACCTATCTCGACTAGCGCAGAAGTTTACGAGTGGGGACTACTTTCCTCCGAGGATTTTGAACCGACGAGTCCTAATGAAATTCAAATAGTTAAAACATTTAGAAATTCGTTATTTAGTTAATACAATAATTATTTTTCTTCTCGTGATTTCTTTTTGCAGAATCAGCTTGGCCACATAAGGCTGCCGCAATTCATCCTTTTCCTATTCAACTTAATGTTCATCATTACGAAAGTTTAATTAGTCAGGGTCAGACTAGACGTTGAGAATTGACATCCTGTACTGTAGGAGTAGATGAGAAAGGCAAGGACATCATTGGACTAATTGTACGTGGATATTTGTTTCCATTTATGGCTCCTAGAGCGGATCTTCAAAATGCCTATCAAAGAGTTAAAATACGCATAAATGGCAATAATGCCAACGAAATTGTACCCACAACGAATGAGGATCCTCTAAATACTCGATTCCGTCGGCCATTCGGGCGAAAGAACGTTCGCTTTGCCGAGATACCTGCATAATTCAACCTTAAGTGTTTGCGGCCCATGCAGGTATTATGCATGGGCCGCACTAACAGTAAGTGACCTACTTTTTAAATTAAATTTCTAAATATAAATGTATAAAATGCACGTTTTTTAATTTGTAGTTACTTATTCGTTTATTTATTTATTTTGTTAAGTACTATTTATTTATTTTATTTATAAATTTTAAAGATGATACACAATCTGTCAGAAATGTGTTTTCACTTACGAAATCGGATTAAACACAGACTTCTCTTAAAAGTTCTTAACTCTGTGAAAAATAAGAAGGTTAAAAGATGATTGAAAAAATTGAAAGATTTCTTTATGGAAATCTGAAGTCTCCTCTTTAAACTGTGAGCAAGAACATGTTCAAACATTAACTGTATTTCAGAGTTTCATGAAAAAACGTGTCTACATTTTTTATAATAATAATTCGAATACCAGTATATATTTTATTATGTTCTTTATATAATTTAGAAAAGGGGATTTCAGAATTTAATTCCGAAATTTTGCAATTTTTACGTTAACTTTCCTAAAGCATAGGCCATACTAAGAAATTAATCTATTAAAATAAATCCGGAATCGTTCCAAACTTTTCCCAAAATGTTATCGTCGATACTGGCAATTTGTTTTACCGCGACCGACAACGTAAACATTCAAGAAATTCAAATATTTTAAGTTGTTAATGGTTTGTAATTTTTTTCATCCCTTTTCAAAGTGCAAAAAAATTTAAAATTACAGTGCGATAACATAAGTTGAAAAACATAATTATTGCTCGATATTGAAAATTTATTTACAATTAAAGATTTTTCTCCTAGATAAAAAAGTTATATATAGTTGATATAATGTGAACAAAAGAGTAATATCTTTAATTTTTTTCAAACAGAAAAATTGTTCAAATATATCAAAAATGTCATTGCCTTGTTCATCTTATTGAAACCATGCATTATAAATTTTTTGCCTGAGCTCTTATCTATAACAGTTTTTTAACAATAATGTACACGAGATATCGGTACATTGCTTTTTCAAAATATCATTTTAATTTTTTCATAATTCGAAATGTTTAGAAATAAGGAACTTATTATGGCTTATATTATAATTATATGATATGCTATGCAATAGAATAAATAAAAGTGTGAAATAATTTCTGTTTTACTGAACACCTGATGGCTAGTCCGGTATTATTTGGACTATAAAATAGTAACAGGCTACAGTAGGACTCGTCGGATTTTAACGCGTAGTATAAAAATCCTCGGAGTGAAATAGTACAAACTGGTAAACTTCGCATCTAGCCGTGACAGGTAGGCGTACACGCAAAGAGTTGCAGCAAACGTCAAATGATGAATATCTGTGCTGTACATATGAAAATTCACCAGCCAGTAACAGCCGATCAAATATTAGAGTACTAAGCATTTTGAGATACACCAAACTCTCGCTTTAAGTCAAGCGTCGGGGGTTGCCTTCAAATGGCTTTGGACTGATTTCGGGGAGACAGAAACATAAACAGTGAGGCCCGCCTGACACGCTTCCAATTGGAATTTATATCTATATATATAAGATCGCAACCGCTCTCGCCCTACTCCCCTAAGAAACTGCGGGAGCCAGCAGTTCTAGGAAGGCCGAGAGCGGAGTGACTGAAAGCGAGAGTTTGGTGTACCTCACTACCAGGAGGCTAAGATTATTTTCTGCTACATTTTAGATCGAAAGTGGAGACCCAGTCCATCCTAATCCGACGAGTTCTACTGCGTCTACAAAAAAGGGGTTCGTAGCCTATTAAGACTTTTATTTTTCTTCTCTACTTCCCCCTTTCCACACTATCTGAGCTCCACCTTTTTCTTCCCTTACCAGCCTTCATCTCCCCACCCCTACTCACCATGATCGTCAATCATTTATTTGCTTTACCTTCCTTCATTTTTCCTTACTTCCCCTGCTACCAGTGTTATCATTTTACCTCACTTTCCCTACTTTTTCTCTTCTTATTTTTTATAAAAGGCCTTCTATAAAATAAGCTAACAATTTAAGGGCGTGGGTTCACCGTAAAAACTACGAATGGTAAGAGTTGGTAGAGGGAGAATTACCGGAAGTAACGTTTCGAACTTAGATAATATTTAGTACGTTTCCTAATGAGAAATTTTCAAGAATTCTTTTTTTTATTTTTCTTCTCTTCTTTCAATTCAGCCATTCTATCTCAATTTTATGCTTAAATGCAAACTAAATTATTAGAAACCGGAAAGAAGAAGCAACTGGTTTTGGCTAAAAACTCATCTTTTTTGGTGAGAAATTTAGCTCCTTGGTTAAAATTTAAACTAATTTGATCAAAACTTGTTGTCATGGTTGTAGATTCATCTCCTCATTAAAAAATTTGTATATTCCATAAATAATAGAAGAAAAATATAATTTAAAAAAAGATTCAAATTACTTGAATTTAACAAATTACCTAAAGTGTATAATTAAATCTAACCGCAAATCTTCTCTACTTTCATGTAATGAAAATAATACAACAAAATTAGAACCAGTCCCTCTTCGTTTTTGTCTTATTTAAGTTATTCAACAAGAGTTTCTAGAATACCAAGTATAATGAAATACGAGGGTGTGAAATGGAAAAACTCTTCTGATATTTTAAACACATTAGCTAGGTACTTCTCGCAATTATATAATCCAACTAATCTATTACCGCCTGATTGGTAAGACAAACCATTGAACCAAGAGCTTAACTTCTTGTTACCACAATCAGATAATTTACCAATAGAATACCCTCTTAGCCCGAGTGTTGTCATTCGTTTGAAAATGACTTCAAAGCAATTCATAAACTTCCTAACCAGGATTCTGCTGGTCCAGACAAAATTCCATGCATGCTAATTAAAAGTTGCAGCAATTTTCAGCTACGACGCTTAGAATTATATTTAACTGGTGTCTAAGAACAGATTATTTCCCGAAAATCTGGAAATATTCTCAAATATGTTAGACAATATGTTAGAGTTCTATCACCGCTGCAAAATGGCTTTGTTCCACGAAGGTCGAATCTTATAAACCTATTATGTTTTACCCAACCAGTTCGGACACATCTACAGGTACATACTTAAGTGAATGTCATATGTAGACCTGTCAAAGGCTTTTGATAAAGTAGATCACGTTACGTTACTGCACAAGTTGAGTGTCTTAGATCCGGAATCTAATATAATTCGACTTTTGCACTCTTATCTACCAGGTAGAAAAACGTATGTAAAATATGGTGGGCACTCTTCAAACTTTCAGGCTAACATCTGGTGTACAGCAGGACTCAAACCTAGGTCCATTATTTTTTGGTTGTTTACGTTAATGATTTCTCGGCCACGCTGGTTTGCCATCATTACATCTATGCAGATTATGTTAAATTGTGTCCATTAATATTAGATGTCAACTCATGTAACGCACTTCAAGATAATCTGAATAAATTTTAGGACTGGTGTATTGTAAATAACCTGGAACTTAACGTTAAAAAATCTGGCCAGGACATTTTCAGAATAATGGTAGAGCTATTTAAAGTTACCAAAAAATATTGATAAAATTCTTACACGAGAAAAAACATGAGACTTATCTTCCACCTGGTTCTGATCTATCCGATTTGAGAAGATGATTAAATATTGGCTCATCAGATGGAAGGCAAACACATACTAACACTATTTTTCTCTTAAAGTAATTCGAGGATTATTTGATTGTCCTACTATTCTTTAAATTATACCGTTTGAGGTTCCAATATATACAACAAGAACTGAACAGCCTATCTATGTTTCTCCAAAATTTATCCACTAATTGTCATACTGCGCAAATATTTTCTAGCATAAATCACCTATGTACTAGATCACTTTGAATGTATCATATTTAGCTGTTTTTATTGTTTCTCATATCTGAATTTATTTTAGCATGATTCTGTCTACAAAAATGATCTACCCCTGTGCTTTCAATTCTTTTAGCCGGCCAATAATGGTACCCGGTACTTTTAACTGACATTTCGTACCCTTGCTGATGTTCATAGGTCCCTTTTCTTAGTGCAGTTGATTTTTTAGGGGGTTTTAAGCCTTCAGTGGATTTTAAGAGGAGTTTTGCAGTAGGAATGTCATCTTCTATTTTGTTACTGAAAATTCATTCCTTAGTCCGAGTTCCACCTGAGGTTCTTCTCGTGGGGGCATTTAAAGCCCCAAAAATCAGCGTTTTTCTTGTAATTAGCTAATACCCTTTTCTGTTGTTAGAATTTTTATTGTAATACCTAAAACTGACAAGCATAGCAGTATTTTATCCTGCAACTATTATCTATTTTTATTACACACGTACTGGGTATGACATTCATTGACCAGCTTTTCCAGCTGTTCTTTCGGAAGACACTTATTAAGATATTGACCTAGCGTACCAGCACATTCTCATACTTTGGTAGAGTCATGGCTTTTTCCGCATTCACTTTTTTCACAATTGCGTCCACAAATTCCTGATTAAGAATTTGAGACATTTAATACTTACATCATCGCTTATGTATAGCTTCTTTTTGCTTTCTTCTATAATGTCGTTCCTTAACCTTTTAATGCTTCAATGGCCAATAATTGTCCATGTATCAATTGCCTTTTACAATATTCTCAAACAAAAATAGAATTGTAGATGTACTGAGTTATTTTTTAAAGAAACTTCCCAATCTAATTTCAAATGGGAGTGGTTTCATATTCTAATTAACAATAAATAACTTATATTATATTGAAACAGCTCAAGTGGAAACAGTCTCTTATAAGATGTCAAACTAACGTGTACTATTAAACTTAAGATTAAGCGAACAATAGATAATAAATCTATTTTCAACGAAAATGAGTTCCACATGGATCAAGAATTTTAAGGACTTAATGAATATGATTGTTGACCCTATTAAATTGAATTTGTCATTTATCATTTTGCATTGTTTTTTCATTTTCTTATTCTTTCCAAAAACAAATATCATCCTATGTTAAAGAATGCATCTTTTATCTTATACAAGAGTAATACGCTATCATGCCTGCCAACAAAGACTAATACTTCTATTGCGTCATAAGCACGACTAGGGTCTCTAAATTTTACACATATCATTAATCTAAAGTAGTTTGGCTATTTTAATATGGAAGAAATAGACTCGTGTAATACAAATAAGTGAGAGGGACAGATAAAATAGCGACTCGTATCAGAACATACGCAGTGAAACATTTTAAAGATTATATTCGGCAGTTAGTCTGATTACAATTATTCAAAAGTTATTTTTCCTTATTCCATTACAATGAGAAACTTGATTGGTTTGGTGTGATTTGCATTAGTAATTTTCCGAAATTCTATCGGTAAATATACTAATATCTGTAATTCTAACGCCATTATCAATTGCAGTATATTCATTTCATAAGTTTATAAAAAACGTTCTTTTTTACAAATTAAGACCCGATTCATGAGAAACTTCAGAGAATCGTGATAAAGAAATTTTGAACACTATCCTAATAGTGCAGAATTGTGATTTTTTGCCAAAGAAACGGTTTTTGTGAAACACCAATTTAGCAAATGTTTAGAATATTAATTTTTTATATTTGTGATCCAGGAGTTTTTTTATTGCATCATGCATTAGCATCGAATCGGTTTTCATACTTTAAACACATACTTCCGTAAAACTGTCAACTTTTTTTGGGTGACGAAATTGCTTTTTAGTAAAATACTTCTTTACACCCCAACATTATATTGAATAATTATGTAAACAAAATATGATAAATCCCTTTTCGACCAAAATTAATTGATTATACTTTAATCATTTTAAGGATTTGAGGAATATAATCATTAAACTAATTGCATTACATTTGTAATTTATCATTTTGCATTGTTTTTCAATTTTCCTATTCTATCTGACAATAAATTGCGTATTATGTAAATAAATTTACCTTTTTTCGGATTCAAAAGCAAAACGTTATCTTATCTTCCAAAAATACTAATATTTCTTCTGCTTAATAAGGAAATTCTGGACCCTCTGAATTGTGCAAATATCATTAATGTAAAGTATATCTGTGAATTTCGTCTGGGGCTAACAATTAATTTAATGCAAATACTTTATATGGACCAATGAAATAGCGACTCGTATCAGTATATATGCAGTAAAGCATTTTGAGGAATATTTTTGGCAGTTAGTCTAATTAAAATTCTTCAAAACTGGGTTTTCTTCATTTTACACAAATGAGAAACGTGATTGGTTTGCTGTGTTTTACATTATTAATTTTTCCTCGTTCTATCGGTAAATATAATACTTTCTATTACTTTAGGTGTATTATTATTTGCAGCATAATTATTTCTTGAACTTATCAAAATTTTGTTTCACTATAAAGAGAAATAACATTCTTGTCCAACTTCATACAATCACGTTAAATGTTAAACTATCGCCATAATGCATTATTTCTGATTGCTCGTCAAAGACACGGGTTTGTAAAACACCAGTTTTGCATATCTTTATATCCTTATAGTGGCAAAAAGTTGCCCTACATAACCGGTAGTTTGTGCGCAGAATTTTATTCCGATCGGAAAATATCTTGTGTTTCATGCCTGGCCTTCAAATTTCGAAAATTTGATTAAAATCGTATAAATACCAGTATAACGTCTAAGTTAAAAATCTGATGACTAAAAGGCTTAAGAAAAAAATGTTTGTAATTTTATTATATATTGAAATTAAATTCGGTAAAATAAGGCGCTAACGCGCTGTGTCGAAGCAAAAGTTGTAAATATCTGCAGCTCCCAGATGAGCTGCATCTGTTACCCAGAATACACCACGTGGAGTTGGCTGCACCACGGGTTCCTCAGAAGCCCAACATAACCTACCAACCATATGGCGGGCTTGTTTTAGCCCAATTCGGATCCAAATCAAATAATAAGATCTCCCGTTGTGTTCTTTTTTGGTAATTCTTATTTAGATTTTCATTTGGATCTAATATGAGAACCCCATGACTGCGGGCCACATACTGGTTAAGATGCATTAGTCACCAACTTAACGCTTCTTTCTAGAGCCACGGTATAGGAGGGAAATGCGGAAAATTCCCATTTTTTACTGTGTTTTGGGATAAGGTTGTTATCAGTTGTTTATTTAAAACACTGCGAAAAACGAGCGGCACCGTCGAGGTAATGGTCTGTCACTTAATCATATCATAGTAATTTGTTGCTTTGAAATTGAGCTGTGACACAATATTGGACCTGACTGTTTTATTTGCAGATCCAGTCTTCGTATTCCTGGCGGCCATAAGACGGTCAAATGCCAACTTTCTCATTTCTGACCGTTCATCTGTCATCATACTCAACAGGAAAAGCAAAATAAGCATTTTTCTGAATAGATGCATGGACTATTTTATGCAGATTAGTAGATAAGTATCATGTCTTTTGAATTGCGTCAAAAGATAACTAGATCCATCCTTGATTCCTTATTGTAAACCACAAAGGTGAATAGACTGTAAGTATTCATTTGACAATAGATTAAACATTTTTTCTCGGTTTAGCCTTTGAAATGTATAACCTTAAAACTTTGTTTGCACGGGTTAGCCATAGAAATCAGCAGAGGGTGCTTGGATCCAGCTTGGATACATCTGGTTCTATAGAATCTATTGCATCGATAGGAAATTTTCATGATGCGAAACTGAAAGTTTACTTACAGGCAACGGCTCGTACTCTGAGAGCTGAAAACCTATTGGACCTGCGTAACTTCTTGGAAAAGGTGAAACAAAATCAGTGTGCTCAAAAAGAGTACGGAATGGGAGCTCATTGAAGTGAAGAATATATACCACCTACTAAAGGGGCCTATTTAACTTTACTTCAATTTTAAGAATGACTCCACCCGTACAGCCGGTATTTTCATTGGCTCTCTCTGCACCAGCAACTTGAAGGTCTTACAGATATACAGAATTGGCTTCAAGATGGCTCAATGAATCTGAAAATCAGCATTCGCTGTACCGGAACCAAGGGCAACGTGGCCAATATACTGCGAACCAGGCTCCTCCACAAGAGAAATGTGCTCCTCTTTGATAACCCTAAACTAGTATTTTGCACATTCCTTGACTTATGCAATTATTTAGTCATTACGCCTTTCAAAGTAGTCAATAGGGACAATCAACACGTTTGGTTCTTTGCAGTTCCTTCCCAACGCTTTTTTCGCACGCTTAATTTTGCATCAGTCGGTGGTATTCATACGATCTAAGTCAAATTTTCAAAATTTCAAGCCGAGGTATCGAACACAAGATGTTGTCTGATCGAAATAAAATTTTGCACACGAACTACTGGTACAGTATGGCAACTTATTCGCACTATTAGAATTGGGCCCTTAAAAAACGGATAATCGACCTACCTTAGCCATTAATGATAGGGAGTAACTTCCTACTTTGATTAGCCGAATTATTTACTAATTTCTCAGTAAGTCAATATAATGAATAATCAATAATAAATTTCCTACTTGTACTTTATTTTTGCAGACTTAACTTGGCCGCATTATAAAATTGCCGCAGTTCATCCTTTTCCAATTCAACTTCATGTTTATCATTATGAAAGTTCCGTTATTCAAGGTAATTATCACTTTGTCGGCGCAGGTTTTCACGATGTAGGAACAGATGAGAGAGGCGAGTACATCATTGGATTAATTACAGACAGAAATATTTTGCTTCCATTTATGGCTCCTAGAAGGGGTTCTAATAACCAGTATGAAAGAGTTAAAATACGCATAAATGGCAACATTGCCAACGAGATTGTACCAATATCGAAAGAGGATCCTATAAATAATCAATTCCACCAGGTTTTCGGGACCAGGAACGTTCGTTATGTCGAGATACCTGAATAATTCAACTTTGAGAGTGTATGGTTCATGTATATATTAATTATAAGCCCCACTGGAAGTAGGGTGACCAGCTTTTCGAACAACAACAAAATATAAATGTTTCTCTTTTTAAATCGATTTTTAAAATTTGGTTGTATCTGGGTGAAAATGATTGCATCTCATTTTGAACAACAACAGCAGTGTTTTTAAAAACTAGACTAACAATTTCAATAAATATTATTCATACACATTACTGTGTGATTTCTTAGTTTCGATTACTTGAAGAGTTCAGTATTATAAAAAATTTGAAGTTTTTTTAAAGACCTGGCCCATAGTTTTCTCAAACGCCACGCAGTAAGAAGCTACTTGACCTTTTGCCTTTTGATAGAAGGACTTTGCCTGTTTTATAGCCTATTAAGACGTTAATTAAATTTACCCTATTTTCTGTTTTCCTACTTAAAGTTCCCTCTTCTCTACTTCCCCATCTCGCTTCCACAGCTGCTGCATCCCTTTCCCTGCTTCCTTTTTACTCCCCTCTTTTGTCCTCCTCTACTTACTGTCGTTTTTATTAATCTCCCTTGCTTGCTTTCATTTTCCTTTACTTCCCACACTTTCCTTCTCATTTTTCCTCACTCTTCGATGGATCATTTTCTCTCACTTCCCCCGACTACATCTCACCATCGAGTCTACTCTTCTACCTCCATTTTCACTCATTTACAAGGCGCTAAAAAAAGTGATTGAAACGAAGATGAATTAAAAAAAATGTGTTAGTAATATCCGACTGACGTAAATAGTTAATAATAAAGGACAAACTTACTTAAAAAAATATAGTTTTATAAGGTAAATTCTTGGAAAATATATTAGTTTTATTCCCAATGACTAATTGTGCGATTAATAGGAATAAACCTTCTTTCAATAAGTTGGTATTAAAAAACGTAAGTAAAAGAGGACTATTTTGACTTTGGGTTACACTTTTAGTCGTGATTCTCGTTCTTCCGAAAGGGATCGATTCCGCGATCAATGATAAGTTCGTGTATACTTTTAACATTCATTTTTAGTTTCCCGTGATCTGCGTAATACAATTGCTACTAATGCCACGTCCTTTTTGATGTTGGTGTCACAGTTTTGATTAGTGTGGAACTAAGTTTAGAGCGTATCGAAATTTTGCAAGCACATTCACATCAATAAACATAACCTGCAAAACAAAGTAGAAGAGTGAGAGGCTGCGAGCGTGACTCATCTTCGTGATTGCATCAATCAATCGTGAAAACGATTACTTTGGCATTTTCGCACCAGGCTCGGAATCGCATTCCTCTTTACGGTACGTAGAAAAATATATGTTAACCTTGTAAGGAAATGCTCGATTACCCACTCAGTTAACAATGTACTATCTTATGTTAATATTGTGAGATTTTTTGTCCTCTTGGAAATGTGTTAATATTGACCGATTTCTCTCTAGCTTCGAGGGAACTTTTTTTTAGGAAACTGAACAAATGGGGTGGAGACGTGCCCTATTTTCAAAAGTTAATTGTTAAGACCACCATAATTCACTAAAATGTACCTTTTTATTGTTAAAATATAAGACTCTATCATGTTTTTTAACAAATAGTAATCTTTCCATTGCGTATTTAGTATTTCTGGGCCTTTTGCAATGTGTAAGTCTGGTTTCTTCAAGTTATACATAATACTCTTAGCAGTCATTTAAACGGAATTAAGGGTAATTTTTGGATATCTGCGAATTTTATCGAAAAATTTCTAATAGTTTGGCTAAAACTTAAGCTCAGTCTAAAAAAGTGCCTTCGTAGCTTTATTATTTGTAGGTCATTTTTTTATAATTAGCGTAGTTGGTAGATAATTTATATTAAATTTATAGAAATTATGAGCAAATCTTAGAAAATGCCCTGATAATTACGTACAAATCACTGAATCTCATACAGCGTAAGTATTCTAAATGTAATTTGAATGTCAGCCTCTAATTTCTCACTGAAAAGCCATTCTGTAGTCAGTTTTCCACCTAAGGTTCTTTTGATGATGGTATTTCAATCCTCAAAATCAGTGTTTTTTCTTGTGATTGGTTCTAGCTTTTTTATATTGATTATCAGCCTCTCTGTATTTTTAATGTTGCGAAAGTATCAAATCCTCGAAAGCGGCAGCCATATTTTTGGCAATAACCGAACGAAGGTTTTTACATTCGAAGCACTTAGAAAAATAATTAGGGAAGACAATAATGTACTTATTACCTGTTCTACTCAGTGTATACGGCCCCATACAATTTATGAATGCCAACGCCCATAAAGGATTCACTACTATTCCTTCTGTCAAACCATAAGGGGCTTGTTGAGATATCCTCGTACACTGACATGTAGTTTACGATATAACATAATTCACTACATTGTGAAAAATACTAGACCAATAGTATGAAGCTGCAGTTCTATCGTTAGTTTTCTCAGTGCCCATATTTCCCAATTGTGGCTCGTTGTGTATTTCTTGGAAAATATGATACTTTTTTCCTCGAGGAATAACAGATTTCTAGGCTTTCTGATCTTTAGTTACTGAATCCTGTTGGCGGTACCATGAGTCCTCTACTTCCTCGGCTACAAAGGCCGCAATACTCACATCGTCTTCCTACATTCGAGAGAACGCATCCGGTACATGGTGCAGCGTACCCTTGCGATGGACTATATTTTATCAGTACTCGAGAAGCTGGAGCGACTAGCGAGCTCCAAAAGACATTTCGGGTTGTGTACATTGTTTTGCAACCTTAAGCTAGTGTGATCAGTAATCAAGATAAAATCGAGTCCGTCTTAATAATGCCGGAGCTTCCAAATTTGTAGTTTTGCGTTCCGCTTCCTGCAAAAGCCTTGCCAAGTGTTGCTTAGGATTAACAAACCTAGATAAACTACATGTACCATATAGCCTTACCCAAGAATCTCCGCAATTGCATATTATTTCGTAATGCCGGATAATTAAATTCGACAGTCACCCGTTCTGCATCAGTTTGTAAACCTTGCTCATTAATCCGATACCAAAGACAGCGGACTTCAGAACTAAAAAAAATGTTGTTTTTTTGGGACTAATTGTTAACATCACAGAATAGATATGGTCAGAACCATTCTTATTCAGTGCAGATACTTCTCAAAACTTTCCGATACTTTTATGATATGATTCAGACATGCAAAGCAGTATGAACGCATTTCTTGGCCAATTAACTTGTTCATTAATTGCTGAAAGGTTGCTTATATGCCGGACAACGCGAATGGCATTCTTTTTTTTACTGAAAAATGCCCCCGGTATTGAAAATGCCGTCATCGCGCGACTATCATCCTTTAACGAAACCTGATAGTACGCTAAACTCAAATCGATCGTTGAAGCGTAGTGAGGCGATCTCAGATTATCGAGAATGTCTTTCAAGAACAAAAGCAGGTATGCGTCACCCTTGGAAACCTCGCTTACTTCACGATATCACGTTTTTGTTTGAAGAGGGTGCTTCTTCCCATTTTTGGTGTTTCCGCGGATATTGCACTTGCAAAAAATTCTTTATGTGGCGCTTTTTCAGCTTGCTACAACTAGAACATTCCGCAATACATTTCCTGTACCGCGATCTCTTCTTCCCCCATTGTCTCTATGTCCGTATAACCATAGTGCACAATGTGATCCTCCCGCGGACGCTTTGCCAAATAACGCAACTTTAAAAAACAGCAACTTCTTGTTTTACACCTTACAACTTCACTGAAAGGAAAACGCGACCTAACACATTTGACGTCGTCCCATTGGATACACGCGTAGTATCTGTTTTTGGGACAATCATCTTTCGCCCTAATGTCCCGAGCTGCCTCCTCTTTTTCGATCTCTAGGGAGATTATGTCTCTCATACACTCGGCAAGAACTTTCCGCTCTTTCCAAAATGTTACCGGTCGTAAGTTAGAGCGACTTTACTTAAAATCTGGTCAATCATCCAGCATAACAAGTAGATTATTATATGTTTCAGAAAATAAGGGCGCCCTTGCATATTATTCACTTCTTCTTTAAGACTCCGTTGTCTCTGCAACCATAGAAAACCAAACGTTTCTTTTACTTGTAAGCATAGAACGTATAACCTACTTTCAAGCAGTTATAGCGTTTGGTATTTTTGCTAAGGGGCTGTTTAAGTATTACAAAAGCACTTTTGAAATCTCATTTATCCCTCTCCTTCCATTTCAGAAACAATAAGCATTGTCTCTAACCCTCTCGATATTAAAGTACATTTTCTTGACCTCCCTCCCCATTGTTTTAGTTTTAGCCATATTTTCTTAGATCAAAGATCAAAATAAAACTATTTTGGTTAAGTGCAAAGGTGTTTATTTTTTTATTTTTATGCTTCCAGATACTTAAGAGAGGCAAGATTTAAAACTGATTTTTGTAGATGATGCGAAGTGTTACATAAGATTTCAATGCCCCTCCTCACCAACGTAAGAAATAATAAGAAATTACAAAGACCCCAGTCCCCCACAAATTGCGAAAGTAATACTGGTACAACATTTAATCCGCTCAAGCCTAGTGTTGCTATTGCTACTCCCCCATTCCTATCGGTTTTTTTAGAATCTGTTTTTGAATCACCCGACTCAGAGCTATTTGGAGTCTTCGCTCTTAAATATTTGATCTTGTACATGAAGTCTGTGACACTGCAGATAATTGGCTGACACTTGCGCTATTTTTCTCATTCCTATCACTTCTCACTAAAGATTGTACAGATTTTATTTTCCGTTTTTAAATTTACGATGCCAGAATCAAATTCTGTCTCAGTAGAAATAGCTGCCACTAAAACTTTCGTCCTTTTCATTGGCCCTAACCAGGTTGTTCTCATTTGGTTGGTACACATATTCCAAAAAAAGCAACTCTATTGGAGATTTAAAAATAACCACTTTTTGCCACCCAGGTAACGTGATGGGCGAGTGCGCCCACGCAGCAGAACCCTGTTCCGTTTAAGACAGACGACGAAAATAATTTTTTCAATATAAGCAACTCAAAATAAAAGGTTTAGTCTGCACTTTGTGCTGTGCTATACGTTTACAGAAAGTCAGAGTTGAACCCTATATCTTTTTTTATAAAATGGCAAAAGCTTAATTCGCTCTGACGATGTTGCTCTTTTTTGGTTGGAAATAGATTTGTTGAAAATTATTTTTGATATTTACGATTAGGGTAATAGATATTAGGGGTCTAGTGGGGCTGGTTTTATTTACAGGGACCCTAAGTCGGTCAATCTAAGGCTAGTTACGGGATCGGCTTACTTTCCGTATGAAAGCGATACCAATCCACCAGTAGAGGTACGTACACTAGTGGAATTCTACAAGATAAGCGGTCTTCCTCTTCTGCTGGGGGGTCATGCTAACTGTCACCATACTTTGTGGGGCAGCATGGACATTAAAATAAGAGGTAATAACTTATTGGAATACATAATCACCATTGAATTAGATATTCTCAATACAGGGAACACCACAATGTTTCGTAATTTGGACAAGGAGGAAGTCATTGACATCCCTCTCTGCACAGGGTAGTTTTACAAATAACACCAAGAAGCAGAGAGTATCAGATGAAACCACTCTCTCAGATAATTCACAGATAGAGTGTATGTTGGAATCCACTGTACGCACCGGCCCTTAATGGATCAGAAATCCAAGGAGAACGGACTGGGGTCTGTTTTCCACAAAACTAAGAGGGGCACTTTCAGGGGTGCGCAGGTCAATTAGAGACGTGGATAGCCTGGAGATGGTGACTGAGATTTTTACGGAAGTAATCAAATCTATTTATGAAAGTGATTGTCGACTTTCAAAAGTTCAAAAGGCTGGAGAGACTCATTAGTGGAATGTGAAACTCGAACAGCTTCACAGGGAAACTAGAGAGAGGTTCAGACGTGCGAGTTCTGGCAAAACGAAGGAACTATGGACTTCATTTACAATAATGAGGGATGAGTATATGTGTGCAATACGTAAAGCAAAGCATGAAAGCTGGACAAACTTTGCACTGATATCGAGAAAGGGGCAGAGGCGGCCAGACTGGATCAGCTGCTTTTTCGAAATCCGGACGCTATTGTCGGCACTCTGAAATTACCCGGTGGAGAATACTCAAAGTCTGGCGGGTATACCTTGGCTCACCTGATCAAGGCACATTTTACGGACTTCACAAGTTAAGAAAAAAGGAGAGAAGACCTCCGAGGCAATCAAAACCGCCTGCGGCCCAACTGGGCCCGAAAAGGCGGCTAGCCAACGAGTTTGCTAACCCAAGTTAGGGTCAGGTGAGTCCTGAAGTCCTTTAGTCCTTTTAAGTCTCCTGGTCCAGATGGCATATATCCAGTCCTCTTCCAAAGGGCTCGTGAGACCATGATATGGCCGATTGTGAGACTTGTTAGGGCTAGTCTGAGGCTGGGTTATGTTTCGAAGACATGGGGGGGGGGGGG
>NC_046657.1:72852646-72856435 GCF_010883055.1 Belonocnema kinseyi | reverse complement strand
GGGGGGGGGGGTGCAACAGTAGTCTTTATTTCAAAAGCAGGAAAGATCGGTTATACTTTACGCAAGTATTTCCGACCCATTAGCCTTAAATCTTTCTTACTAAAAACAATAGAAAGACTTGTAGACAGATATATTCGCAATAAGGTCTTGTCAAGTAGTTCTCTTCACAAGCAACAGCACGCATAAGGGTTGGTCTCTCGACTGAGATGGCCCAAAGTACAGCAGTGAACCTGATTAAAGGATAACTAAAGCAGAAAGGCTCGTGATTGGAACCTTCATGGACACCGAAGAAGCCTCTTATAACCCATCTCCAGTAATGATTAGGGCGGCCATGGTCGCACACGGTGTGCCTACTGCAGTCGTGAAATGGACCTGCCATATGTTAGCCAACATTAACTTCACTACGCGGCCAGCATCTAGATGTGCTCTTCGAAGTAACACATCAAGCACTAAGAGGTACAAGTGGGTAACCACTAGTACATGGAAATTGGCTGGACAAAAACTGGAAATCAAGGGCAAGCCAAATATCTAGGAGCCATTCTGGATAAGAAGCTGTTATGGAACGAGCACTTGGAAAATAAATGCAAGAGACCATTAGCGAAACTTTGGATTTGTATGACCGCCATAGAGAAAAGCTAGGGCTTGAAACCGGAGACGCTTATGCGGATTTACACAGCGATTCTGCGAACCAGACTAACCTATGCGGCAGTGGTCTGGTGGAGAAGGGTCGAACTGTCTACTGCGAAGTCTGGACTGAAAAGGATCAGGGTAGTGATTCTGATAGGTATCACTGGTGCCTAAAAGTTGACACTCATGATGGCCCTAAGGGTACTATAAGTTCTCCCAGGCGGGCTGAAGATTAAATATGGTAAACGATAGCAATATCTCGACAGTTATGCGGGCACAAATCGATATCGCGTGAAGGCCGACGCTGAGTATGCTCAGGGACAAAATGTCCACTATCCGCTACCTTTTCGACAAGAAGTGCCGAGTTAGCATATACACGAAAAAGGAATGGTCTTCACTATTGCGATAGGCTTCTACGATGGGGTCCTACAATCTGAGATTATGGCTATACTCTAGTGCGCCTATAAGGCAATGGAGTATGTCAATAAAAAAAAACATTCTCATCTGCTCAGACAGCAGGGCTGCTATAATGGCCTTGAATGGAACAATGACCGCGTCGCTACTAGTATGTGAGTGTTTTGAGGCACTGAATAAGCTAGCGGCAGAAAACCGAATCACTATGTTCTGGATCCCTGGACACAGTGGCATCAGGGGCAATGAAATATCGGACATGTTAGCAAAGCTAGCGACAAAGGAAAATTTTACTGGACCTGAATCAGTTGTGGGTATTACCAGTAGGAGGCTCACTGAAGATATTAACAGTTGGCTCACCTAGGAACATCAGAATGAGTGGGGCTTGGTCTCTGGCTGTAGACAGGCTGAAACACGCTTGGGCTCAAAGCTAAATCCTCATCGAGTAAAGGAAATACTCAAGCTTGGGAGAATTGAAGTCAAAGTCCTACGAGAAATGTTTATAGAACACGGTAACCTCCGGTATCACAGACATGAGACAGGACTTGTAGAAAGTCCCCTCTGTCGTGTGTGCGGCAAGGATAATGAGACTTTTACTTATATTCTTTGCCACTGCCCTGCGTTTGCGAGGAAACGTGTAACACTCGCAGGCAGTTACTGCTTCTCTGAAATATCAGCCAACAACGTGGCTGCGGTCCTCTTCCTATGGAGAGGGCTTTGGGTCAACGCTTAAGGCTTATAAGGGGGCGCAACGGGATCAACCTAGCCTCATGGGCTGCGACGGTGTCAACCCCGAATATTGATAATAATATTATTAATAATAATAATAATAATAATAATAATAATAATAGTAATATTCGTGAGAGGAAATCGCTGCTAAGTATTAATAAAAAGTAGAGCAAAATTACAAATAACAACAGGAGATAAAAAGACCTGTCATGAAAAAGGAAATGCAAAAAAAATCGATATCAATCGACTAATAAATTTTAAACACAAATATCTCACTCATTTTAGGATATATTTTAACTAAACTTGGTATTTCTATACAACCCACCAATTTTTAAAATTTATATAAATTGTGAAGAAAATAGTTGAAATTTGAAGAATAGCGCTATAACAGAATTTCCAAACAAAAAGAAAAACAAATCAACTTTATTTTCAAATTATCTACTATTTGTTCTTAGGTTTGCTTGATGACATTACAAGTTTCAGTAACGTTTGGACAAATGCCGAGAGACCTTATAATTGTCAGTGCATCTGCAAAAACGCAGCAGCCCATCAGTGTTTCAGGACAATACTATGAGCCCTCTGCTTTTTTACATCACTTTTCTGCCTCTAGCTCTCGCACAACGAAATTCTTCCAGTTACCTCTGTGGCAACATTAATCATCGACAACATAAGGTCTCTTATGCATTTTATATAGATGACCTAAAAATATATGCTTCTGATAAAGTTCTCAAAGACCCTGAGCTAATGGATACAAGTGTTATCAGGCATCTTAACACTGGAGAGACCTATACAGACATGGGCGTGCTTCAAAGCCGAATTCAAGACATCAGCAGTAAAGGAGTCTCTCCGATGCCTGAATTTTAACATCAACAGTCAGGAAAGTGCATTTATCCATCTAGGTGCTTCAATTCTAAAAGCCAAAGTAATTAAACTAGAGGTGGTGTCCTTTGAATCTTCGTACACCGTGACCACATTTTATTTTAAGAAGTTCCCATCGATATATGCCCAGCGTTTAATGCACATTTTAAGTACGTAGAGCACATACCATGTGAGTTTTCCTATAACACGGAAACGACGTATCTCTACAGACATCATGACATCATAAGAGTTCCTTATGACCTTCTTTGTTGCTCCGACGGAGTTGGCCGCGATGCTTTCTATCTGAACCCTGCTAATGAGATAGAATCAATTATCCAAAACGAGATGCGCCAAATTTTCTGAAACTACAATTTTTGTACAGCAGTCTCCGTTGCACTCTTAGGGCCTGAAACCGTCCTTCAAGACTTCGAGAAATTAAATATATTCGTGATCGAATCCTCAGTTCCGGCCAACTACAACATCGTTGCCTGGGAGAAGGAAAAGAACGAAAGGTACGTATTATGCATGGTCCACACCAGCAAAAAGGTGATCCATTTTTTCAGAATTCAGAATTTATTGTTTTTCATTTTAGACTTAAGTAATTTGTTAATTTTATTATTGTTGAAGATTGAACTATTTTATTGAAAATTTGTTTTTATTGTTGAGAAATATATTTTTTAATGAATGTTCATGCATTTGATTTTTTCATTTTCAATCAATGGAAATTCAATCGATGCAGCGCAACATAGATCCATCAAATTGGGGAACACAGCGCTGATGGAACGCTGTGTTTTCCCGAATTTTTTTTACATAATTGAATTTCCGGTCTTGTTTAGCAAATTTCAATCATCTCGCGCATGCGAGGTTACGTCACTCTGCCCACTGCACTGGTAATTAGTGCAAGCAGCAGCAACTGTTGACAAACCGGTTTAAATTTCCTTGTTGCTCCTGATGTTGTTGGAAAAAGTGATCAAATTTCTTAGTTGTCCTATATTTTTATTTTCAGATATGAAGCGGACATGCTCAAGAATATTAAAGTCCTTAAACCAATATACTTGAACTGGCCGCTCAAAAGCCTTATTTAAATGCATGAAACTCTCGCTTTTAGTCCTGTGGCACAGGTTTCCTTTAAATAGCCTTGAACTAATTTCGGGGTATCGAAAT
>NC_046657.1:72843840-72852546 GCF_010883055.1 Belonocnema kinseyi | reverse complement strand
TCGCAATTGCTCTCGCCCTGTTCCTTTGAGAAACTGCGGGAGTCAGCAGTTCTAGGAAGGCCGAAAACGGGGTGACTGAAAGCGAGAGTTTGGTGTACATAAATAATTTTTTAAATAAAACAATATCACAATCATACTCGAAAATAATTATATTCCTAATATTTGACATAATTTTTATTTTTAAAAGTCGCCCGCTCAGCGCGCGACTATTGGCACTTGCGCTTCGCGCACGATCATGTATTTACTTAGGTCTTAAAACTAAAGTATATTTATTGTCTCATCTTTATCAAAAAAGCGGCATCCTTTTGAAAACTACATTTTAAAACATTTTGTTGCAACCTGATTCGTTGTTTCAAAAATTCTTTTTTTTTACTTTTAATGTCATTTTTCACAATTAGGCATAAACACCCTTCCTATCAAAAAACTATTGATGACAAATTTGTAGCTCTTTTTTGAAGAGCAACTCTTTCTCATTTTTTAAATTAAATGTTTTGATTTTTCAAAAAAATTGTAATGATATTCTTCTAAGGCATTCAAAAAGCAACATTTTTCTGGTCCTACCTTTTCTTATATTGTGCGAAATTTGGCCTAAAATGTTTATTTTTTTGTGTTTTCAGAATTTTTTTAATGCAATCACTCTTGCATTTTTTTATATCAAAAAAAAAAAACTTTTTTAATTTTTGTCCGAAATAGATAGCTAAGGAACTTGACCTTCAGATTAGGACACCAAAAGAGTATACCAAAGACCAATCCAATCTGTCAATTCTTTCGAAAGATATCGTGCTAGCAAACTCAAGATTTACAGACTCACATACAAATAGACAGACGGACAGACGCATTCGTAAAAACCGGTATTTTGGATGCAGGGGTACTCAAAATATGGACATTTTCATAAATAACTTTTCGTATGCTAGGACAAGTGACTCAATTTTGAACAAATTTTGTTCGTAGCTTGTGTCGTTTGTCCAAAAACTTATTTTTTTTATATTTTTGATGCTGTTTCTTTACGAATAAAACAAAAAATACGCGAACTGTCACAAAGTGGATGATTACAAATTTGCAGATCTTTTTTGAATGCACAATCTTTGTTGATTCACCTTTTTTCGTATCTTGTATGTTTTGGTCGCAAAATAGAATTTTTGATTTTTGTTTTGTTTTTGTTCGACCAAAATTTTAATTTTCAAGAAAGTTCCAAAATTTGTTTTATCAATCTCTTAGGGTGTTTAAGATTCAAGGTTTTTTTCATTCTGACTTTTTTATACCGTGCATTGTTTGGCTTCAAATGTTCATTTCCTTTTTTTTGAATTTTGTAAATGCTGTAACTTTGGTACATTGATTTTTATCAAAAGAAGTTTCTTTGCATACTATGATTATCCGCACACAGAATTTTCAAATCTTGAAAAAAATAGTTTTGACATCCAATCGCCTAATTCTTTCGAAAGTTTTAGTGATAACAGGATAAAAATCTACAGATACATAGAGGTCTCAAAACGTGGAGATATGCCAAAAAACAGGTGAGGTCACATTTTACACAAACTTAAAGCCTTTTATGATCAGAATGTAACAAAAATCCTGCGCAAAAGACAAGAGGCTAGAGAGAGATGTTGCAGTTGTGACATGTCAAAACCTTTTTACAAAGGCCTATCCCGGAATGTGTAATCAGTCATCAGCACAGACTATCTATTATGATAGATACTTTGATTGATAGCTAATTTTTCTAATAAATCTTTAGCTACATAAAAAAACATGGCCGTGGTGACTAATTCAACTCGCCGAAAAACTTATTAATGGCTCAGTTATTTAGTTAATATAATCAGTCAATGAGAATGATGCGTACGTCATTCGATTAATTATAGATTCAAATATTTTGTTTTCACTTATGGCTCCTAAAGCGAATTCTAATAATCACCATGAATCAGTTAAAATAGGAATAAATGGCGATATTACTAACGAAACTGTACCAATTTAGTATGAGGATCCTCTAAATATTTTCTTTCCCCATCTTTTCTTATGTCTAACGCACACAGAGAAAATTTCAGTACTTCCGTGTTGATCTTTAGAACCCGCTCGATCACACAATGACTGGGTATGATATCCTTTGAACAGCTTTTCTAATTCTTCTTGCGATAGGAACTTCTTTAAGACATCCGCCAAGCGTGCCACTAAATCCTTATCGCATTAGTGAAATTTTAGGTTTTTCTTCATTTACACTTTTTCTAATTGATTCCACATATTCCTGATTCAGAATTTTAGAACTGGTCTGAACTTTGCTCAAACAGGATTCTACTTTTTTGTAAAGAGGACCTAGTGCCATAGTGTAAAAACAAATGATCTTTGTCGTCTTCGCAAAAATCACTATACGATGCAGTGCCAGAATCGCTTAAGCTGTTTGCATTAGGCAATCAAATTTACATCTACAGCCATTCATTATTATTATTTTTCTGGGTTGAGACCTTAACAACCTCTGATGCTTTAGTGAGCTCGCTGCGTCCCATTATGACCCTAATTGTCACCCAAAATCTCTCTCCATGGAAGAGGACCACAGCCATGCTGTTGGCTGATATTTCTGACCTACTGATACAGTACTATCTGTGAGTGCTAGGCGTTTCCCCGCAAACGCTAGGAAAAGAGAAAGAATACAAGTAGCTATCTCATTATCCCTGCCAGACCCAAGAAAGAGGAGACTTTTTAGGAACCCTATCTTATTTCTGCGATATCCGAGGATTCCATGTCCTATAAGCATTTCTATTAGAACCTTAACTTCGTACCTACAGAGCTCGAGTATTTTCTTCAGTCAGTTAGTGTTTAGCTCTGAACTCATGAGTTTCTCGGCCTGCATGCAACCAGAGATCAATCCTCACTCATTAGGATGTTCCTCGGTCTGCCAAATGTTAATTTCTTCATAGAGTAACCTACCAAAAATGCTAAAAACTGGCTCAGGTCGAGTAAAATTTTCTCTTGCTTCTAGTTTTGCTAGCCTGTCCGATATCTCATTACCATTGATTCCATGATGTTCAGGGATTCAAAGTAGGATAACACGGTTTTCTTTTGCAAGTTCGTTTAGTGCCTAAAAGCGCTCCCATGCTAGCTTTTGCATTCCCTTTGTTCCTGGAGCTATCAGTGAACAATTTGTCTCCATTACTGGGCAGGTATGCCTCGCCGTTAACCCTTTTCACCTTCGTCCATAGGCTAACTCGATACTTCTTGTCGAAGAGATAGTGAGTAGGGATTACACCCTCGAGCATGCTTAGGGTCAGCCTCCTCGCGATGTCGATTGGGATCCGCACTGCTGTCGAGATCCTTCTGTCGTTTAACACATTTAATCTCCAAGCCCGACCCATCGTGGGTTTCGACTTCGAGGCACCACTTACCTCTCTCAAAATCAGTCCCCTGTTCGTTTCCAGTCGAGATTTCAAAGCGGGCAGTTTGACCATGCTCCACCAGACCACCACCGCATAGATTATCCTGGGTTGCAAGATTTTCAGTTGTTGCCCTTTCAGTTTTTAATGTACTTGTACTGGTTGTGAATACAACCGCGTCCTTCGTACTTGGATTGAACGCTAGCCCAGTTTTCTTACACCATGAATAAACTGTCCCTAGTGCTGACCACGTACGATAATAAGTATATCATCCACATATCTTATAACGTGGTGACACTGACTCGTGAGTAGATAAAGCAGCTCATCCACTACCGAGTACCATAGCACGGGCGCTAAAAAACCTCCCTGCGGTCATTCCGAGTCAACGGTACCACCAGTGTCTCCAGAAGGTGGGAGTTTTCGGCTCCCACCACGCTGCATCTGGAAGCGACACATTCGAACGTAGCGTGTCGATGAGTTGGCTCTGCTACATGCTACGTAGGCCAGCCTTCTGTAGAGCCGAAAATGCACGAGCACGAGTCCGAGCCCCCCCCCCCGACTTCACGATTCGTTTTCGGTAGCTAACTGGCTATTTGGAGGAGTTTTTAAGTAAACTGAATTTCGCAGGGTGTCAAAAGAATGAAAATCCAGGCAATTTATTGCGCAATTTTGCTGCACATTTTTTTAAAATTTATTTTTGTTCAAAAAATGACCTTTCAAATTCCATAAGTTTAAGAGATATTCAGGAATTTTGAAACGATTAGAAAATAGTTGAAATTTGTAAAGATGTTGTTAAAAAATTTTGTAAGGTTTCACGAAAATTCTTTGAGGTTTCTACGAATAATTAATATAATTTTTCATTTTGAAAAATTAATTTCAAAAAATTCTAATACGTTTTAAACTATGTTTAAAATTCTCAATAAAGAATCTGAATATTTTAAGGATATCTTTTTTATTTTGCCGAATTTCAAAGAAAACCAGGAAAAATTTAATTAGCTTTTAATCATTAGAAGGCTGAGAAGGTCCGACAAGATTACAAACAGAAGTTTTTGAAGATTGGTAGGAAAATATTTAATGACTTTTTTATTTTTAAAAACGTACTTTATGAGAATATTAAAAAAGGTTTTTGAAAATGTGAAATGATTTCCTAAAATTAAAAGGAAGACTGCAGAAGATATTAAAGCAAACTGTTTTTATTTGGTAATATTATAATAAATAGATCAAAACCGAGTAAATGCAAGAAATATTAAGAAGAATCGAAGAGATTCAAATCGAACTTTAAACTTAAATTCTGTCCGAAAATTAGATTTTTAATGAATTCAAACATAAAGTTTAGAAACTTTAAAGGTATTCCGAAAGATTTCAAGGAGGTAAACCTATTTTTTTTTAATTCCTGTAAAAAATTTAGAAGATTATTTGTTAATTTTTTCACATCTGGAATTAAAGAACATAATTCTTATTAGGCCTTCTTGTGAAATTTTGTTACACAATTTTTTAAATTATATGTTGGTTTAAAAATCTACTTTCAAATTTAAGTAAGTTTAAGAGATATTCAAAAATTTTGAAACGAATCGAAAGTAATTAAAACTTGTAAAGATTTTTAAAGGAATAATTAACATAATTTTTTATTTCAAACAATTAATTTAAAAACATTATTTTCAGACATTGAAAAATATTGCAAAAGATTTCAAATATTCTTGAAGCATCTGAAGCACTGTTTAGATTGTTCCTTTGTCTCAGGAGTGTAATGGTGTATCCATGTTTCATCAACAGTCACAAATCGACGAAAAAATTCCTCACGATTCCGACTTATGCGCGCCAAAAGAGCCTCAGAGGCGACCACTCTATTGCGTTTATTCTCAGCTGAGAGCAAACGTTTAAAACAAAATCAATTCCAAAAAATTATTTTCAACTTACTAAATTTTTCTCAAAATTTTAAAAAAGCATTCAAGATGTGAAATACTTGACTTATATAATGTTCTAAATTTTGCATAGGAATTTTAAGAAGAATAATTTTATCACCTTAAAATCTTTCGGAGTTCCCTTAAAGCTTCTAAAGTTTATTTTTGAAATCTTTGAAAATCTACATTTCTAAAAAATTTAAGTTTAAAATTAGATTTGAATCTCTTCCATTCTTCTTAAAATTCCTTGAATTTACTGGATTTTTTCCGTTTTTTAAAATCTTTAATCTTATCAAATGAAAACACTTTGCTTTAAAATATTCTATAATCTTCTTTTAAATTTTAGAAAATCGTTTGATGTGTTTCAAAATCTGTTTATAATAATTTTATAATTTTATAATTTTATAATATTATAATTTTATAATTTTATAATTTTATAATTTTATAATAATATGGCAAAATTACGAAATAATGTTAAAAAATTGTGATCTTTTTTTCATTTTCTCTCAGAATGCATTCCATTCCATTTTGAGTTGAAAAATAATTTTCTAATTGAAAATCCAATTATATGTATAAAAATTGAACTATTCTGTTGTAAATTCGATTGTGTGTATTTTTAAAACATTTTTCAGCTGAAGATTCATTTCTTCCATCGAAAATTAAACTATTTTAAAATTAAAGTTTTTTAAAAGAACTATCTTGGTTGATAATTGTACTGTTTTGTTGAAAGTTCGATTTTTTATTGTTGAAAAAAACATTTTGTCATACTAAAAATGTAACTGTATCATTTTTGGTCGAATTTTTTAGTCGGAAATTTTCTCAGTGAAAATTTTTTCTTTTTTGGTATAAAATTATTCTCCTTGTTTACAAATTCACCTATTTTAATCAAGAATTCATTTTTTTGGATGAAAATGCATTTTTTGGTGAAACTTCTTTTAATTTGTTATAAAATGATTGAAAATTCATCTATTTTTTTTGAAAATATGTCTATTTTGTTAACAAAATTTTTTGTTGTTTTAAAATTGATTTTGAAAATTTTGAATTTCTATTTTCGGTAGAAAGTTATTGTGTTGAAAATTGAATTATTTTTTTGCAAATTTAATTTTTTGCTTGGAAATTTAAAAATCATGTTGAAACTTTGATTTTTTGGGGTTGATAATTATTTTTCAACTGAAAATTTATCTATTAAATTTTTCGTCGAAACATTATAATTTTAGTTGAAAATTAATTTCTTTCGTTGAGAATTCTATTTTTTATCTGAAAATTTAACTAGTCCATTTTTGATGCAGAAAGATGCAGAACAAAATCTGAAACATTCTAGACCCAGAAATCCTGTCTCCTATGTCTATTTATATAAAGTCAATTATATTTGCCTCTTTGCACTAAGCCTAATGGTTCTAAGGTAACTCGGGATTTCAAAACCTGAATAAATTGAGGAGTAACTAGATCGTCATTCGTGAAGTCGGGAGAGCTCGGGTTCCTGCTCGTGCATTTTCGGCTTTACACGAGGCTGGGCTCTGTTAAATGCTTCGTAGCATTTAACAGAGCCGACTCACCGACACGCTACGTTTGAATGCGTCGCTCCCAAATGGGAGAGTGGTGGGGGCCGAAAATCCCGCGTTCTGGAGACACTGGGTACCACATAAACTGGTACCTCCCTTAGTCGTAGTTAGGTTCTTGTTGGCCAACATATGGCAGGTCTATTCCACTTAAGTTGTCCTTCAATTAGGTTTATTGCTTCGCTAAATGCCGTCTCTGTCGAGTAACCAGCTCTATAGGCATGTTGCTCCTTGTAAAGTAGCCTTGTTAACAAGATCTTATCGTGGACGTATCCATCTACAAGTGTTTTCACTGTTTACAGTAGGAAAGGTGTAAAGTGTAATACAGACTACTCTTGTATACCTTCACGCTGTCGGAACATACCTCAACGTAAAATTTGCCCTAGAAAGTCTCACCAGCGTTTCTATGATGATTTCTATATGCCTTCCGGATCAGGAGACTTGTAAGGACTAAAAGACTTGAGGGCCCAAAAGACCATGGGGCAGGGGGGGGGATTCACAATCTCGTTGGCTAGCCGCTGTTTTGGCCCCAGGTAGGCCACAGGTGACTTTTGTTTGACTCAAAGGTGCTGCCCCTTTTTCACCAAACCCTTTAAAGCCCAGAAAGTGTGGCTTGACTAGATGAGCCACGGTATCCTCGTCCGACTCGAGTATTTCCGCCGGACAATTTCAGAGTGTCGAGAATAGCATCCCGGTTTTCAAAATACAGTCTATCCAGTCTAGCCGCCTATGATACTTTCTTGATGCCGATGTAAAAGTTGATCCAGGCTTCTTGCTTTGCCTGGCGTATTGCACTACTGTATTTATTCCTCATTGTCATAAATGAGGTCCACAGTTACTGCGTTTTGCGAGATGTGGCACATCTAAACCTCTCTCTGGTTTTATCCAGAAGCTCTTCAAGTTTCCCATTTTACCAGTGTGTCCTCCGAGCCTCTCGAACTCTTATAGGGCGACAATTACTTCTTTAGGTAGATTAGATGGCTTTCGTGACAATCTTGGCTGCCATCTCCAGGGTATCCACATCTCTGATTGACCTGCGCACCTCTGAGAGTGCACTCCTTAGATCCGTGGAAAACTAAACCGAGCCCGAGAGGCTGTTAGGGCACCTTCGTAACCCCTAGGTGCTAAAGTTCCACGGGTACGATGATTCAACACCCATGGCTTCAGCGGCCGGTCAGATTAAGTAAAGCACTTAAATGAATCTCCTTTAAAAGCCACGAAACTAACGGAGGACTGTTTCTTGCTTGTTGCGCGGGTCGTAGGTCATTCCTGCCCCGATTCCAAAAACTGTAAATCGGTCTGGCAATAACCTCGACCCAGGGATCCAGATATCCGCTTGGCTAAGCTCTTTCACCCTTCTACCATACTACAATAATGCATGCCAGAAGGGCCCGTTTGTAGGGATCTTTTTCATCTTACCTAGGAGAGCCCGTTCATAGGGTTTCATCCATAACCACACACATGCAGGCCAATGTCGGTTTGACACCCATGTCCCACACGCCTAAGCCACCCCATTAACTTCAAGTTGTTGCAGCTCCTAGGGGAGGTACAACGATTTCCACAGTATAGAAAAATCCATTAAGATCTTAACTTTGTGAGCAAAATTTAATTATAAATTTTTTTGAAGTATACAACAGTCCTAAGGTGTTAAAAGCTGACTCCGACACTGATTATATGCGTAATTAGTTTTCGTTAATAATTTCTTTTCCAACACTTTTCATGGATCAAAATTCCAGCTAATATAGGTTTAAGAATTGAATCATATTGATTATTCACGCATAGATTAATTTAAAGATTACACAGGCCAACAATTCTCAGAACCAGAGACCAGACCTACTATACCCGAAGGTTTTTGCTGCGCTGAATCCGAATCTGACCTCAGAAAAA